>NC_081432.1:19964304-20000280 GCF_949786415.1 Peromyscus eremicus | reverse complement strand
GTATTATTTCTGCCCCAGTTTTAAAGCCACAATCATCAGGGAGGATATTAAAGTTTTTCTTACACCTTCTGTCTATCCAAGCACTGGCTTCCAGTCTTATTATAAAACATTAAGAATCTAATTCACATCTTGCTGCAACAATAAAGTTCTGCAGAAACTAAAGGGAAATACATCTTCAGCGAGATTCCATCATCCCTTATTAATGCCATAATTGAGGGCTATAAATCTGTTTCTTATACAATTCATGCAATAAAATACTTAATGGATTGTGAATGACATGTTATAAAACCAGGCATTAAGTGTCGCAATTTATATTTAAATGTGATGCAGACATAAATAAGTGCTCTATAAATAGTAGGCATCCTCACATCAGTGGGTATAGCCTTCCACTTCTAGCAGACTCAGGAACAGAGTCGTTAGAGGCCATTGCAGGCACCAAATTGTCTTTGTGGTTTGAATGAGGTGGGTTGTTTCCTTTCTCTCAAGTTTAAGATAGTTTATGAATATCTGATTGCTCAAGGGCTCTACAGAGGCAGCTAGCGGAGCTGCAGTTGTGAGATGAGTCCCTTCAGGGAGCATCAGAATGCTCATCCATCTGCCCTGAACCAGCGTGTTGGACATGAAGGCTGTAGTGTGGTCCAAATGAAGATATGATGGGAAAACCAAATAGAGTAATGATGGTGCACCTGGAATCACAAAGATTACTACCATCCAAGACTCCCCACTGTGCTTCACATCCTCTGTGAATGGACTTTCCACTGAGACAATGTGCTGCCTACCACTCGTAACCCGGCAATCAAGAGAAAACACCAATCACCAGTTAGGAGGACGTTCAGTGACCATCACTCAGTAGCTCTTAGGTAAGCAATGTGACTCAGTCAAGGTAAGTGCTCACCTGTGAAATAGAAGCATTAGTTCCTGACTACTATTTCTGTCTGCTACTGAGGTTGGCAAAAATCGAACTCTAGCACAAAAACATCTCCCACTGTTGGGTAAGACATCTTCCTCCTCCTCCTCCTCCTCCTCCTCCTCCTCCTCCTCCTCCTCCTCTTCTTTCTTTCTTTCTTTCTCTCTCTCTCTTACATGCACACTCACTCGCTCTCACTGTGTGTGTGTGTGTGTGTGTGTGTGTGTGAAGAGAGAGAGAGAAAGAAAGAGAGAGAGAGAGAGAGAGAGAGAGAGAGAGAGAGAGAGAGAGAGATCTGGTCTCTGTCATTAATAATCTTGGCAAATCTTGATATTTCAACCAAATTAAATAGCTATTGTTTCCCTACATGAGATGGGGGCAAACATTGACTCACCATGCTCACAACAGGAGAAATGTCATTTTCAAATCAGCTCTGCCACCTCAGTAACTGAATAAACCTACACATACACACATGCACACACATACGAATGTGTGCGCAAACACACACACACACACACACACTACATACATATTATAAAAGCCAATGCACCACCATGGCCAACATGGTTAAGGTTGAATCTACAATCTGATTTCATGTTATGGTCACATGGTGTCACAACACTACAGAATTTTGTTTCTTAGGAGGAAAGAAGAAGAGAAAGGTGACGAATGAGCTCTAATGTTGATTCGAATGTGAACATTCCTGGATCCGTGTGTGAATGACTCAGGCCTGTCCACATCACTCCCTTCATCTACTACTTCTGTGACCACCCCATGTGTCCTGCCATCTAACCCCAAATATAAAGCAATGGTTTTCAAAGCTTCATAGATTAGAGTTTCTTTTTCTCCAGTAATATATCCCCTGGAGTTGAGCTAAAAATGTCAGTCTCTGGCAATATTCTGGTCTTCTCTGTCCCCAAATACAGCTGGGTTATCTGTAACCAGAGCCACCTATGGGTTCCTGCAGCAAGCATTCCAGTGAATATTCACATCTCTCCTCTGCCTCCTTTCCTCTCCTCCTGATCTCTTCTTAAGCTCCAGTTTTGGGCACCACTGTATGCCAGTTATTGACAACCGCTGTATGCCAGATATGGTATAGGAATCTCAGTGACCAGAGGAGAGTATTTTCTCCATGTTGAAAATATTTTTAGTTATCCCTTGATAATTTCATATATGTGTCCATGTATTTTTATCATATTTACCCCCCATTATCACATCTTACCTCTCCTTCTGAACCCCTTTTTCTTCCCAACCAGTTTTCTTCCTATTTTCATGTCTTTTTTTTTTTAATCCTACCTGCTGAGTTTGATTAGATTGGCCTCCACACCCTATACGGTGTTACTATAGGTTAGTTCCCTATAGGAGCTTGGGTAACTCATCAATAGCTACACCACTGAAGGAAAGGAAACCTACTCCAGCAACCAACAACTGCCAACAGCTCCTTGGCTAGGATGGAGTCTCATGAGGAGAGGGGTATAATTTTTGTCAGGCATATCACATTGGACAGCTATAGACATAGAAACAGGCCTGGTGACCATCTTATTTTAGGACGTGTGTACTATAATCTGGAGAGGTTTTATCAGTTCATCTGCTCACCCTGGCTTCTAGAAGAACAGCAGCACTCGGCAGGCACTAATGATGCTCACGATACTTAATAACTAAGTTGGTAGGAATTTGAATTGCGCCTCACAGGTGACACATAGAAGACTCAATACTGAGCTTCTAAGTGCAAATCCGTAAAACCTGATATAATTAGCAAACTAGAATTGCTCAAGTCTCAAAGACGGTTCCTAGTTCCTAGAGGTAGTGAGTGCTATCTAACAGCAGTGGCATGCCTCAGTTCTGCGGCCTGTAAGCTGGGCCCATTAATATTGCTTCGTGAAAAGAGATGAAGACCGTAAAGGAGAGCTCATAAGCCAGGCACCTCACAAAAGCTTGAAAAAATCCTGGTTTTGTTTCCTGTTTTCCTATATCAAGAGCACTGCCCTAAATAGCTTAGATTTTTGTTTGTTTGTGTGTATGTTTAATAGAAACTTAAGTTATATTTTTAATATTCACACACTAGAAACAACTAAAATATCCCCTTATAAGATGTTGGTTACTATATGGAACACCCATGGACTATTATTCCACAGTTAAAAATGAGTTTTCATTAAATGCTAAAACATAAAATTTGGTTGGAATTTAGAGTCATTTTGTGGATTCAAAAGCAAATCCAAAAGTTCACATGCTGTATGATTCCATTCATATCACACTCTCAAATGACGTAAGTGTAGAGATGGTGAATAAATCAGTCATTATCAAAAATACAGGGGAGTTGAAGTGGGTAGGAGACAGCTGTGAATACAAAGGGGAAGCCTGTGGAGTCTCAGCAGTGGTGGATTAACCAACATGGGTGACTTAAGTAGTTGGAGAGAGGGTATGGGTGTGGTCATGGGGGGGCAAGAAGAGGATTTGGAGGGGGAGAGAGAATAGATACCACCTAAATACATTGTATTTGTGGATGAAATTACCAAAAAAAAAATAATAATAAGTTAAAATAAAATTAAATTCAAGTTTATGGCTTCCCCTTCCACAGCTCCTCCCCACTTCCCCACCAACCCAATCCACACCCTTTCTCTCTCTCATGAGAATACAAACAGGCATCTAAAACTAATAATAACAAAAAGACAAAATAGAACAAATTCAAGTTTTAAAATGATTCTGTGGCCCAGTGGCTATCCGCATACCCCCATGTCTGCCACCCTGTTCGAGTTTGCTTTCTGTGGCCGTGATAAATATCATGATCAAAGGCAACTTGGGGAGAAAGGCGTTTGTTTGACTTACATTTTCATGTCTCAGTCACTCGTGGAGGGAAGCAAAAGCCGGAACGCAAGCAGATCTGGGACCTGGAAACAGAGACCATAGAGAAACGCCCCTTTTTTTGGCTTGCTTTCTTGTCCAAAGCCCAGTGATAGCACCGCCCACAGTGAGCTGGGCCCACCCACATCCGTCATCAGGAAATTGCCCCAGATGAAGGCAATTTTCACTTGCGGTTTCCCTCTTTCGAGGTGACTCTGGTTTGTGTCAAGTTGACTTAAAATAACCAGCGCCCCCAACTACAGAACCACAGAAAATGCCCAGGACAATCCAAAGGGATCAGAGACAACGATCCTAAGACCTTAGGGAAATGAGCTCAAGATTGGAGTCCCAGCATTTATTTGTTATAGAAAATTATCTTTTTTCATTATGTCAGAATCTCATTACATGTTCATTTTAAGATCGTCTATTCACGTAGATTTCTATTAGGTTATTCAGAATTACTGAGTTCTATTTTAAAATTCTGACCACTAAGTTCTCTGTCACTTTCCGCTATTTAATTGTTCGGGAACTCTCGAACTGTGTCTACAAAAAAAGAAAAAGAGAAGGAAAAAAAAAAAAACAGAGTCACTGCTATTGGATTTCTAGATATTCATCTTTTGTGTTTTCTTCTTACTCCACCTCACTGATTTTTTTCTCAATAATAATAGCTCTCATTTTATCAACTAGCTCTCATAACTAATAATAGAACTTTTAAGGTCCCAGGTTTGGCCACTTGACCTTTCTCATGGCTGTCTTCTCACAGACCAGCAATTAGATTGAAGTGGTGGCTGATCTGCTGTGGTTCATATGACACACGGGGAGTTCCCACAGGTCCCCAGGCAATGCTGACTCTTGCCTTCCTCTGGGCTGCCCACCAGAGCTGGTTGATAAGAGCCTATTGCTGGACACACCACCCACCTTAGTTGCAAGACACGGAGATAGAAAGTTGGAATGATCTGGATGCTTCCTCTCTGGTAGTCCCAGAAGGCACCGCACAGGGTGCTGGATGAGAAGGAAGTCTGATCTGCCAGGAAGGATGTTCCTACTGGTAAAGTAGTAGCTTACTATAGGGTTAGAGGGTAAACAGTCACTCTGATTGCACTCATTGCCAGCTTCACAAGAGGGATTTGCGTGAAAAATAGCGGCTGAAGAGGTCTTAGGCACTACAGTGCACCTACTTCTCTTGTTTAGCTAAACTGACATGGCTTCAAACTGCCATCTAAACATTCGTTTATACCCATAGACAAATGCTACTCCAACCTTAATCAGAGAAACGGCAATGAACCACAGCTAATGTAGAGACACATGGATGCTCATGATGAGAATGACTTTGAGTGCTTAGCCCTAAACAGGACATTTATACCACCTCTCAGGCTCAGGGAACATCACAGAAAATGGGGCGGAAAGAATGTGGGGGCCATAAGCTAGGGAGAAAGGCTGAGGAATACAGCCTTCTGGACGTGGCACAACCATTGCAAACACAAACTCAAACTCAGAGCAGCTGTGGCTGCCTGCAATGTGAGGCTAACAAAAGACTGGGCCTGTCAACAGCCAATGAATGATCAAGGAGGGCCCATGGGGCCCTACCCATCCCTGCTCAACTATTTGCTACTAATAGATTCTTGTGGAGAAGGATTCATTATTTTCAACTATGTACCCACTGAAATGTACAACAGGATCCAATGGATAACTCCAAACCAGTGGTCACAAAGGAGAAACTGATTAAACTCAATGGGCCTCAAAATAAAACAAAGACATGAATATGAGAAAGGGTAGTAAATCCAATGGGAGAAGATGAGAGGGGAGTTACAGAGATCATAATGCACTATCTACATTATTAAATCATCAAAGAATAGGTTCAATAAAAGTTATTTTTAAAAAATACTCACACTATTGAGTCCCAATTCTCTTTTCCTTTCATCTAACCTACATTTTTGAGGCTTTATATTAATAAAACATGTCAGTTAACTGAACCTAAAGGGTCTGCTCTTATAGAGAGCCTGGGAAAAACTCCCATCTGACACCTGCACATCATTGTGGTTTCATTAGATCTACAGCTTCGGTTAGGCAATTCCGTGAGGAACACATACTGCCGGGCCAATTTAATCACACACCTCATGTCTTCACTTTGTTTTCTGTTGCAGTTTCCTGTCATAAGAGGAAGAGAAACAAGCATTGATTTTAAGTTATCCATTTTAAAAATAAGTTTGAGCCTCCAACAAAATTGAAAAATAGACATATACACTTCAGCTTCTTCCCACACTCTCTGCCCGCTTCAACTTTATAAGTATTCTTCTTCCACCAATTCATTTATGTCGCAAACCCACACAGCCTTCATTCTGATTCTCCTGAACGCCCTCCAGACGTTGACGAACATACAGCTTTGCAGATAGCCCATCCCACCCAAAAGTCATGTCACTGCCTAACATTTCTTCCTATACTCTAGGGGCTGTGAATGTAAGTCAAAACCAAGCCTCAATGTGATGTTAGTGACTATTAATGGCTGGAAAGATGTCCTCCTCAGGTAATTTGCATATGCTTCCAAGATGCTTCTAAAGCCTGAATTTGAAATATTATTTTTTTTAAAAGGCTGCGAGCTCAAGTCTCATGGCAGATGAGCAAGGGGAATCCAGATGAGTGATAAGAAGTACCCCTGTCACCTACCAATCACACAACGTGTAAAGCCTTGTGTTCAGAACCTGGGCATGTCTATCCCTGCCTAGACATATGCTCTCAGATAACTGTGCTATTCGAAGGGATTCTGGCAGAATCTTTATGAACTAATCAACCTTCTTACCTTTGGAAGCATAGCAACTGAGAGTTAGCTGAATTTCTGAATGCAAAAAGATGATGCTTTTTGCAGGAAAAATGTAATCACTCGAACACCAAGCAAGGCTTTTTTTTCCCCTCTAATGGATTGAATAAAAGCTTTAAATTTTGCATACAACTTGAGGGATTTAAATTTTTAATACAAATTAATTTATTGGACAATGACACTTCAGAGCAGGGAGGGATGCAAGGAGTTTTTATTAGAGGATAAGAGAGGGAAAATGCTGACTGATTAGCCAGTTGTTTAAACACTCAGAGACCAGCAAGCCTTGGAGACAGTCAAGCCTGGCTAGGGAGCAGAGATAAATGGAAGCAGGGATAAGAATGTTCATTCTTACCCTTCTGTGTTCGGTGAAAGGAGAGACCTCCAGTGTGAAGTTCCCAGCGCTCATCGCAGGTGAAACTGCAAAACTTCCAGGGTTACTTTGATATGAACAAGGTTAATGCGTTCCTCGAGATTAATTGTGGCTTCACCAAGAAATTTATTGAGGGTGAGGGAATCTGAAAGTGAAAGGAGGGGCGAATGCCTCGTTAGAGATTTATCATCAGGGGGTGATGGATGGAAGCCTTCAGAAACCAATAATGGGATTTTAAAGATTCACGTAGGCTGCACTAAAGGGATCGCTAGTGCTTACCTTGGAGAAAGTAGAGCTGGTGGCTGGAGGGCAAGAGTGGGGACCACATGAGCACAGTCAGCCACTGCAAAAGCAGCCTCCACAACAGATGATGTCTTGACAAGTGGCAATGGGTCATGGCTTTAGTCTTGCTCATGGTACTATATGGATTTGCTTTTAGCCTGATCATTAAAAAAGCTACAAAGGAGACAAAATAATCTTCAGAAAGGCTGATGTGAGTGCAGGTATGGACTTTGCAATAGAGTAGACCTGAGCTGGGGTCTTCCCTAGGGCACTCATTAGTTGTTGCATAATGTTGGGCAATTGACCTCTATTTCTTTTTCCATAAGAAGAAGAAAAATAATCATACCAAATTATATTTGGGTTGTAAGACACACGATCATGAATTTTAAGCAACTAGACATTAAAAAACTCAGAAAAATGTGCTATCTTTCCCAGAACCATTTCCCAGTTGTTGGCAGTGGTAATAGCAAAAGGAGTGGGTATAGAGACCCAGCAAGGGTGCTGCAGAGTCAGACAGCAGCACCCAATGCATCCCAAGCATGTTCTGCGACACAGCCAGAAAAATGTCTATGTTGTCTTTTCTCTTCTGTAGATAAGATCATCAAGTAATCGTCCCATGTTCTCCAGCAATAGTTTCTCAGTCACACATGGACTTTGCAGCTCATTACATCACTACCTCATATAGAACACATCTTTACTAATTAGACCTTGCTTGCCTTACTTTAGGAACTCAATATAGATGAACACAGGAGGCAACTTACTTTTAATCATCTGTACTAAAAGGGACTTTTGCAACTTTTCTGGGGAGCTTTCCATAGATGCTTCATATGTATGTAGATTCTTGTTACCTTCAACTTCAGTGAGGAATATACTTTAATTTTGTCTATAACATTGCAGACTAAGTATGTTTTAGAGTTATGAAGTTCTTCATGTACTTACTGAATCCATTTCTTTCTGTACACCACCTTTCACAGAAAACTGAACCGAAACGTAGAATTTTGTTCAAGACGACCAAAGTTAAAAACTGTGGTCGTGTGTGTGTGTCGTGTGTGTGTGTGTGTGTGTGTGTGTGTGTGTTGATTACATGACACCTTTGCCACTTTCCATGTTGCCTCAGCAAAACATCGGACCAATACAACTTAAAGGAGAAAGAGTTTATTCTGGTTCACAGATCCAAGACGGCAGAGTCCATCATAGTGACAAAGGCCCAGCAGCAGGAGCATGAAGGATAGATACATCGCCTTTTCTACACAGTCGGAGAAATGCATTACCCTGGCCTAAGGGATTGGATTGATTGGATAACTGTCATATGACCCCAACTTAACCAATTTTAACTTTCCTTGAGGTTTTTCTACAATTAATACACTCTGTCCGTCTGAGATCTCTAACTTTAAGGAGAACACCAGCAGGAGATACTGAGAGAGCTTGAAAATTCTAGAAATAATTTGTCTGAGAACTTTTTTTTTTAAGTAGCAGAAAGCAAATTTGAAAGATGAAGTCAAAGAGCTGGCTTGATTAAGTCCCCTGAATCTAGATCTAGGGAAGAGTAAGTCCCTCAAGGATTTAAGTAAGACTTTTTTTAGGTTATGTAAGCCAATTTATTTTGAATGTTACACAAGCTACTCTGAGTATGGCTTTCTGTCCCAAGTACATGAAAAGGTCCTGATTACTTCAGCAATTACCGCTGGCTGGGCATTAACTCTGCCAGGCTCAGTGACAGCTAATACTATGCACTAACACAAGCGTTATCTCATTTAATCCTCATTATTTTTTTCAAATTTGGAAATAATGAGTATGAGGCTTCCTCTGCTTGGCTAGAACCACAGCTGGCAAGGAAAGCTGTGATTAAATTCTGAAGAACATGATCTCTCATACACCACTGATTCTCAGCGCAGGCTGTTGAGAGCACCTGCTGCCTTGTGGCTCAGCGCACTCTGCCCAGCTCCAAGCTACCGGCACACCACTGGTTCCAAAATCGACATAATCAAGAGGATTCTGAGCCTCTTGTGGCCTAGGTATTTTCTGAAAATTGTTTCACAGAGCAAAATCAGAAAGACAACATACTCAAGGTCCTGTTCAGCAACAGTCACTATATCTCAATTTAAAAAAAAAAAAATGTGTTTTCTGTTGTTGGTGCTAACTCAAGCATACCTTAAATTCTATGGAAATCTCAAGATTTGGAGCTAGAGTAGAGAGAGATAGAAAACATCTATTTCTGAGGACATCACATACTTGAGTAATAAAATATGGAGATATCAAGCTGGTAGTCACCAGGAGGCTTCATCCCTGTTGGCTAGCTTTCATAGTATTGGAAGGTACTACGCAAAATACAAAAAGAGAAAAGTAATCATCACTGTTACCCAGCTGTGAACTCTGTGACCTACAATAACATCTGGCCTGACAAGATTTGCCCACTTGTGCAAGAGCGACACGAATATCATTGGAATAACCAACCACTTTTGATGACATTTAAGGTCCAAGCCACAGGATGGATCCCATACAGAGGGGAAAATACTACTGTTAGTCTGATAACATTCATTAATATATGTTATATTAAACATATAGTAAACAGACTCCTAATGACTTGTTCCTGTAGATTAGTGCATCTTCCTAGTTTCATAAGAGAAGATTCTTTTTTGCAGTGATAACAGAGACACACAACTGGCCAGGGTGCAGATAATGGAACTGCAGAGTGCTCTGCCTTCAATGGGACATCTATATCACACTCCTTCTTCCCATTGCAGAACACAGGGCCAGAAGAAATAGGTGGAGTGACTACAAAGAAACAATGTTTTCCAGATACATGGCAGCAGTGCGTGTAAACCAATGGCAGCTGTGATCACATGCACAAGTCCTGCTCAAGCACAAGCAAGACAACATCCTACCATGGAGCAGGGAGGTGGTCATGAAGTTCCACCCCTAACGGAAGAGTACTTCATAATTGATAGCTGCTGGGAGAGGAGGAGTTAGTTTTCTTTAAGGGTGTGGCTCTTGGTAGGCCCACCATTCTCCAGTGAATGACTACATACCCAATAGCTTATAGGCAGCACTAATTGGGAAAGGAAAACCAAAATAATAAAAGTGAAAAACAGAAAACATCTTCAAAACTATCTCAGAAAAGGAAGTTTTACGAACTATTTTCTATCACTTCCAATAGACTACACAACACAATTCCAGGTAAATGCATCTGTATATAAATCTATTTATTATATTCTATATTTTATTTATACACATATATTATATTCTATATTTTATATATACACATAGTACATGTAAATCTACCCATTGTGTTGCATATATAATTTAAACTATGTGAATATTTGCATATTTATATATTTGTGCCCATAAAATACATTTCCTAGAAGGAGCTACAAATTAACAAAATAAAGAATGAACTGGAAACTGGCTTATTTAAAGCTGAAAGCTGACCTATATCCCAATATCTGTTGCATGGCCTTGGCTGGCCTCATGCATGCTATGCAACCCTGGTTCTTTTGGTAATCATCCTGCCTCAGCCTCTTGAGTACTGGGATTCTTGAATGAACCAACTTCCCCAGTTTAAACTTTATTAAGTGTCTAGCAATATGGATGTCATTTTATTTTCTCCCTTTTGGGGGGAGGTTTTTTTTTTTGTTTGAGATGCTGGGATGCTTGGTCTGGTTTAATTTGTTTGGTTACTTCTGGGTTGTTTCATTTTGGAATAGAATTGGTTTGGAAGTATTGTTTCATTTTGGTTTTGAGTTTAGTTCAGTTGGTTTTCTGAGACAGGCTCTCACTGTGTTGCCCAGGCTGGCTTTGAACTCAAGATCCCCCTGCTCAGCCTCTCAGTTGCCATCATTACAAGGGTGTACCTGAGCTGCTCTCAATTCAGCTATTATTTGAACACAACAAAACTTATTTATGGCTTGACTGTCCATCTTCAGGGGATTACGACATGCATTGTCATGGTGGCAGGACTTTTGTCACTAAAATTAATGGGCACAAAGATCACTCAATAACTTGGAGAAATTTTTAGAAAGTGTTCAATAAGAAAAGAAGATACCAAATTATATGCTGTGTATTCCATTGTATAAGAATGAAAGCCTTTTTGGAATACATACTAAATGCTGGTCGAATGCCTCACATGTAAATATTGTTAGAACCTCACAGTTATATGAGGAAAGCCTTGTCTTTCCCATCTTGCAGATGCATAAGACCTTCCTCCCAAGCACGTGGCTAATAATGCCAGAGCCCTTGACCTTGGGAGTCCAGTTTTGAAGGAAGGACATACTTGGAGGAATGTCTCTTGAAGAATATCACCAAAAATGTACAAGTTAAGCTTGGGTATGGTGAGATTACATAATATATGCTCCCTATATTTTTCAAAAAATTTAGAATAAATACTCATAATCAGGCATAATTGATTATCTGGTAGGTTTAAAAGTCAAGTAATTATTTAATAAGATTCTAAACAAGGTTTGATAGCCAATAAAATCAGCCAGTGCTCAACAGTTCCTGAAAATATGAATTTTACAAAGTGTTAGTCGTCTGCACCAGGAGATAAGACCTTTCTAAAATCACAAGCCATGAAATCTGGCAGCTTAGATACAGTATCTCCCACCCAGCCTGCTTGAAGATCTATAGTCCTGTTACACCTACTCACACAAAGTGAATTCCCTGGAAGGAAATAAAACTCATAAAGATTCCTCCCTTGTTTCATAGCATTGAGGAGGAAGGGAAAGAATTCCTAAACTATGTTCAGAAAGCAAATAAACTGTATTCAGTGAATTAGCACACATCTATAAAAGAACCAGGGAAGCCTACAAATCGCGGTTTATAAGATTAACAAGCTTTTCTCAAGTTAAAAAGGAATCAAGAATAGGAACATTAGGGAGAGATCAAGTTCATGTTCACCAGTAAGTATAATATACATTCAATATTTGTCAAATCTCAACCAGTTACTATTTTATCTACTATAGTATTTGTCTATCCAGTGCAATTTTAGAAGAAAACCAAGAGAAATTTTATCTCCATAAATTTAGTGAGAACAGAACCAAATATGTTCTAGACTTTGGATTTTTAAAAGAAAACCTACTGTTTTATTCTGCAAGTGTTGATTACTGATTTCCATTCTAAAATGAATATATGAATGAAAAAGTAAAAAAACAAATAGAAGCTAACATCATACACAGCGACAATGAAATGTGTGCTGTGGGATGGTCTGTATGTCAAGTGTGTTGCTGATTGGTCAATAAATAAATCACTGATTGGCCAGTGGCCAGGCAGGAAGTATAGGTGAGACAAAGAGGAGAATAAAGCTGGGAAGTGGAAGGCTGATTCAGAGACACTGCCAGCCGCCACGATGAGAAACAGCATGTGAAGATGCCAGTAAGACACGAGCCACGTGGCAGGGTATAGATTTATAGAAATTGATTAATTTAAGCTGTAAGAACAGTTAGCAAGAAGCCTGCCATGGCCATACAGTTTGTAACCAATATAAGTCTCTGTGTTTACTTGGTTGGGTCTGAGGCTGTGGGACTGGCAGGTGAGAGAGTTTTGCCCTGACCGTGGACCAGGCAGGAAAACTCTAGCTACAAATGTGTCTATTTTTTTTCTGAGCTATGAGACAATTTAGGCATTCTAACTGTGAAGCAAGAATACAGCCCAGGCCACTTGAGTTTAAATTAAAGTTAAGGTTTTTATTCTATACAATTTTCCCTTTTTCTTCCTTTAAAGAAATATTTCTTAATAAATGAAAATTAAAGTTAGAAAACTATTAACTATATAGTTTGTGTTTTTCTAGGTTGGAAATGTTCAAGTGTTTATTCCCCTTGCACAAATGAGTTAAATCTTAACAGTCCATGTCAATTATTAATCATGCAGAAATAATATTTTTGATATGTGTTACAGATTATAAGGTAAGTTGGACATAAGTGTTTTATCCTTTGTGCTTATTTTCAAAATTGCATAATTATGAGATTTTCATGGTGAATTTTAGTGGGAGAAAAAAAAACCTATTAAACAAAACTTTGACACAAAAAATCTGAAGCTGGGAAAGCAATTGGCCTATGGGCATCAAGCTAATTACTGTCAAAACTTAGGTTTCAATGGAGACATTTAATGTAAAAGAATGCTAAGGGTCAATTGATGAGGCATGCTTGCAAATAAACTCTCAGGGAAAAATCCCAGCTTACTTAAAGATGAAAAGTGGCTTGAATATAACAACACACTGACATTTTCAGCAAAATAAAACACTGGCTAACAGCAAGTTTTTCACATCATTAATTGTAAAACACTTAGTCAATATGTTAATTACTGCTTAGCAAAAGAGTATTGAAAGTTCAGCAAGCATGCTAAAGAAACAAATATTTGAAGGACACTGGTCAGTTAGTAACCTGATGCCTGACCAGATAAGTTTCTTCTGCTCCAAGAAAATCTTGAAATGGGGAGCTGAGAGGATGGCTCAGTCAATGAATGCAGTGCTTGTCTTGCAAACAGGAAGACTGAGTTTAGATAGCCATGATTGTTGGATGTGGCAATGCCTACCTAAAACCCCAGAACTGCAGAGGCAGAGATCCTGGGAGTTCACGGATTAGCTAGTCTGGCTGAAGTGTCAAACTCCAGGTTCAGTGAAGAGACCCTGCCTCAAACAGTAAGATAGAAAGCAAAAGAGAAAGACATGCAACATCAATATCTGGACTCCACACAGTCACACAAACACATATACATCATACACATAAACACACAGAGAGAAATGCACACCCGCCAGAAAAAAAAAAACTTGAAATAAAATTAACAACTACTCTATCAAAAATATTGCAGTATTGATAGTTAAAAGAATTTATTTGAATTGGCATTATGGCTCAGCAGGGAAAAGGGCCTGCTAGCAAGCCTGACTACCTGAGTTTGATCCCCACAACCCACTGGTTAAAAACAAAGAATCAACTAGCACAGGCTGTTTTCTAATATTCTCACATCACACATGTATGCACACACACACACACACACACACACACACACACACACACACACACACACACATACACACACACTAAATATATGTAATGAAGATTTGCTGGGCTGGAAGATGACTCACTGGTTAAGAGTATTTGCTCTTCTTCCAGAGGACACTTGAGCACCTACATGGATTGCTCACACCCACTTGCAACTCCAATTGCAGAGAGTCTGGCACCCTCTTCCGGAACTCACGGGTATTGCATTCATGTGCAAATAACAAACATACAGACATAAATTAAAAATAAACATGGTTTGTTTTTATTCTCTGTGTATATGGCTGAGGTGGCTTTACTTATTCCAGGCTTAGTAATTTTTGAAAAGTAAATGTGGGTTGATTTCAGGTTGCATAAATGGCTCCTGTTACATTTTTCATTCACTGTTTAATGAAAACTTTTTCTGTGATATTTAAAATAGGTAAGCTCTTTTCTATGGCAATATGATAATGTCTGAATAACCAGGAGCTGACATATTTTTTTAAGAAAACTAATTTACATGCACGGTGGTAAGCAGCACCTACATCAGTATTTATACTCAATAAGTGCTTGAATTGACATCAACTATTTCCAAACTTAATGATTCTCTTAAATTCAAAATGGAAAATTGCTTTTTCTGCTAAGAAAGAGAACAGTGTTACTAAAAGGCTTTTCATGGAACAGGACAGTAACTCGTTTCCATAGCACTGTTATCGATATCATTTGATAGAAGCATTATATAGCTCACTACACCATTGATTCCCTCATTCAGAAAATAGCTGTTGAGTGTTTATCATTTTACCTGGGAGTGGTGGCAGAAAAGAATCCAAGCACTCACAGAGCTGACCTTACTATGAAGAAGACAGCCCAAATAAGACAGGAAGGAACTTATACAGTGTGTGAGTCATCTACCGGAAATGGAGAGTAGAGAGCGTTTATCTCCTTACCTCCTTGAGCCACAGCAAGCCCAATAAAAGTGGAGCTGAAGAAGTCAAACTGGAAAATGCCCCAGCCAACTCCATCAATTAAACATGATGCTTCACCTATTAACAGTACCATCCACCGTGGCACAGGGACACATGCCGGCATCTGTAATTATTTTGTCCCCTAGACAGTAACGTCTCACTATTACAAAAGATGGGTGCGATTACCCAAGTGCATTCTTTTTGTGGCTCCCGTGGAGACAGCGCTTGGAGGGAAAGAAAGGCTGGATGGTTTGTGCTTAAAAACAAGCAATCAACAAACCTTTATTGCTGGTGGGTGCAAGCACAACTGACTAGGGATTGAGTTTGCTGAGAAAAAGTGTGACAATTGGTGACCCGTGTATTTATCCCTTTGATGTGTGAACAACAAACATGCTTCTTCTCTAAATCCTCAGGGCAAAAAAAAAAAAAAAAAAGGAAGAAAAGAAAAGATACACTGAGTTGATATGAAAGAATGCACTTTCTTTAAGGAATTCACAGAAGGTTCTTGGCACCTAAACAGAATTACAACATCCTGCAGTGTGCGTGATGCTAGGAGATTGGCAGGGACCTACAGGATCTCATAGATGGCAGACTCATTTGGAGAGAGTCAAGGCAGCAGGCAGCAGGTTTGCTGGAAGTCATTTGTACCTGGGTTGAGGTAGCCAGATGAGAGAGGAGGAACTCAAAGAGGCAGAAGTGAATCCTGTGGAGAACTGCAGTTCAGTGATGGGCGAAAGCAAGTCTGACATACAGGACTGTGAACAGCCACTCTGTAGGAGATGGCAGGAAGGTCTTGGAAGCTGGACTCATTCCATGGGTGGTACCTAAGGTTTCTTTCTTTCTTTTTCTTTTTCTTCTTTTTTTCTGTTTGTTTTTTTGAGACAGGGTTTCTCTGTGTAGCTTTGAAGCCTGTCCTGGATCTCACTCTGTAGACCAGGCTGGCCTCGATTCACAGAGATCCGCCTGGCTCTGCCTCCCAGGTGCTGGGATGAAAGGCGTGTGCCACCACCGCCCAGTTGATACCTAAGATTTTGATGTGTTTTCAGGAAAACTGGTGTTTTCAGATTTATGGAGAGCAGGAAGCAGGCAGTGGAAGGCTGCTGCTTGAGCATGAGGAGCGGAATATAAGTAAAAGTCAAACCAGGTAAGATGAATAAGATGGTTACACAAGGACTTTGGCATATTCGGTCACTGACTTCTAACGTGAAAGTAAGAAAATAGTCAAATAGAGCTGCAGGATTCCATCTTTTGTGAGGAATGAGGAACTGCCATAATAAGGCAGTCTCAGCTTACAGCGGCTATTCTCAAAGACAGCTGTGTGCCATCTGGGTGAAGGGGACTTCCAGAGAGCTTGAAGCACAGCCTTGGAGTGTCCATCCCCTTCAAGGTCTTCTGTCTAAATTGTAAGCAAACTGTAATAATTTAATTAACATTTAATGGCTTATACTGAAATATTCAGGATAAAAGCCAATAATCACCACTGACATCCCCTCTCAGCCTTGGGAACAAGTCTAGAAAGATTACCTCCTTAGATGTCCTGCCACTCCCGGGCAAATATGCTACAGAGTCAGGCACTTGCTAGAGATGTACATACCCATTTACTTTCACTGGTATACTTTTCACAATATTCAAGTGGTCAGATCTGTATCGAGGTCCATTAGAGGGCAAATGGATGAAGTAAATGGGAGATGAGATGTATACACATAGTGAAAACTATTTAGCCATTGAGAAGAATAAAATTACAGCATTTTCAGGGAAATCAGTAGAAGTAAAGCCAGACTCTGACAGACACACATTGTATGTTTTTCTCATATGTGGAATTCAGAGCAGGAAAGCAGAAGAAGGGTGGGTAAACATGACATTAAAAGGGACTATTGCAGAGATGGAAAGGTATAAGGGGAGATAACAGGGGAGTGAGGGGCTGAATATGATCAAAGTACTTTATTTGTATGTATGAAAACATCACAGTGAAATACATTGTTTCGTGCGATTAATATTCTACATTCATATAAAAGGAAATGACTGCAGATATGCAATGCTTGGTAATGACTTTTTAAATACCCATAAGAACCCTGTGCTTGCTATCATGACTGAAGCCTTCCTCTCCAACAGTGATTCATAGATCACACTTTCATCACGGACCACAAACTCAAACTGTTGTCTAGCAGAACAGAACAAGAAGCAATCGAAATAGATACCTAGGTTCTTTTCCATAAATCTTTCTAGGTTTACATCTGTGTATTTTGTTGTAAATAAAATGTCTCATGCACTTGGGGCAGAGGAGGCTATATTCACAAACCAAGACATTTTTTCTTGTCCATTGTATGAAGGACAACAAAGCAACCAGCTAACTCAGCATGGAGATACATAGCTAATACTGTTAGTAATAAGTGAAATTAAAAGACTAAATGATAGTAAAACAACATGTGTTCATTTGCCTGATGATCACAGCAAAACGTGAAGAATATGTTACTTCCAGTTTACATATGAAAAAATAAATCACATAAAATCTAAATAAATAGTTGTAGATGACACTGAACAATAAGTAGTACAGGCAGAAATTTGTAGAAGGAAAAGAGCTAAGAATTAGAAATTAAAGGTCTTCCTTTGTGTTTGCTCATTTAATCCTAGAGTAGAGAGTCCCTGTTTGTTTCTCTGTTGGTTTGTTCATTTTTACTGCCAAAGTTGCTGTGACATTTTGCATTCCCACCCACAATGACCCAACACGGCCTTACCTGTTTTGTTTTGTTTTAATTATTTGTTTTGAAAGATTTGCCTGCCTTTGAAAGATTTCAGAAGTTATTAGATATTTCATTTTAAAATAGTTCTTCTTTTTGAAAACCTAATTTTTAAAATCCATTATGAAAGAGAGTTTGGGAGTTTCTTACTAAACAAACTAAATAATTTTACCAGCTGTCTTAGTTGAGATTTCTATTACTGTGAAGAGACAGCATGACCATGGCAACCCTTATAAAGGAAAAACATTTAATTAGGTAGCTTATATTTTCAGAGATTTAGTCCACTATCATCATGGCAGGACATGTCAGTGTGCAGGCAGACATGGTGCTGGAGAAGGAGCTAAGTATCCTACATCTTGGCTTGCAGGCAACAGGAAGTGATCACAGATGGTGGGCAGTATCTTGAGCATATATGAGACCTCAAAGCCCACTCCATAGTGACACACTTTCTCCAAAAAGACCACACCTACTCCACAAGGCCACTCCTAATAATGCCACTACCTTTGGGGGCCATTTTCTTTCAAACCACCACACCATCTAACTCAGTGATCATTTTATGGTATTTTCCCAGAGAAGTTAAAAGCCCATGTCTATTCAAAAATCTGCAGGAGTGTTTAGCATGGCTTCATTCACAGCTGTCAAGATGCAAGAGCCATAATGTCATTCAGTGTGTGAGTAGGTAAAAGATAAACTGTGGTGTATTTAAGCAATGGAATATTACTAAGTACAAAAAAGGAATGGGCTATGATGCTGTGAGAAAACATACAAGAAATTAAATGCATGTTATAAAGAGAGAGAAGGCAATCTACAAAGGGTACGCCCTCTATTGTCCCAATTGTATGACATCATAGACAAAGTAAGTCATGTGGGTAATGAAAAGGTCAATGGGTGGAAGAGTTAGGTGGAGGAAAATGTGAGTACATAGAACATAGAGGACATTCAGGGGAGACATACCACAATGGCAGGTCCATGCAGTATGGTCCTACATATCCAAGTAGGGTCATGTGTAAACTTTGGACTCTGGATGATAGTGAAGTATCAGCGTGGTTCATCCATTTTAACTAATGTGCCACAGTGAGGTGAGGGATATACTTGGAGTAGGCACATGTGAGAAGCTGAGGCAGGAGGATCACTATGAGTTCAAACCCCAGTCTGGGTTAGAGTATAAAGCCCTTGTCTCAAAAATGAAAGAATATAAGAAAGTGAAGAAGGCTGTCTATACATACGTAAGAGGCAGAAATGGGGGATCTTGGACCTTGTTCTAATTTGCTGGGAGCCTGGGACTGTGCTCCAAAGACAAGCATTTTTGTCAACTGTTTTCACATTGATCCTAAGTTATAGTTCACTTGTAGAAAACCTTCAGACATGTGCCTCCCTGATCTATCTGAGAGTGAGTGACCACAAGAGTGTTTTCTTACTGCTTATGTTTAGTTATCCATCTGTGTAAATGGCAACTTCACCTATCTTCTATACCTAGTAACTTTAAAAGGAAATTCAGACACTGGATTCAGCTTTTGCATTTATCAAAGAAGCTTCCGTTAGGATGTTCCCATGTACTTTACTAAATGAACATCAGGAAATATATTGTAGTCAGTCATAATTTTCAGTTCTTTGCAAGTTGAGATTCCAGATAAGATTTCACCCGGCAAGAAAATTTTTACTTCAAACAACAATAGTCTTTAGAAGCAGTCTAATATAGGGTATGCTGTTCCTTTGAAAATGCCTCTTTTCAGTTAATTGACATAGCTCCAGTTCCATAGAGAGATTTATTCTCCATTACTGAATCTCCAAGAAGCCCCTGAAAGCAACAGATCATCCTGAAATCTGAGGAGACCTCCTAGTGTCTGAAGATGACTCCATTGAGTATGGGTTTTCACTTTTAATAAATTTGTTTTTTAGAGTTAATACTAACCTCCGCATCCGTTACACAAAATCTGAAGCTTTTAATTCTAGTTGATTGGATTTTTGTGATTCATATTTCCCTATAGGCATAAGTTTAATAACTTTTCTATTTTCTGTAACACATAACCCTCGCAAAGATTTAGGAGCCAGATAGTTGCTGATGCGGTTTGCGTAGCAGATTACCGAAGAAAAATACTGCTGTGGGAAGCACTTTTCCCCTGACATTTGAAGTTCTTCCTTATGGAAGACATTATTTTTGATGAAACTAGACACTGACTACAGCATTTGCCCTTAATTGTAAGAGAAACAAGTCTGGATATTGAAGAATGTAAGCAAGCAATCAGAAGCCCCAGCTGTCTACTACTAGGGGTAATAAAAGGTACTTGAGGGGGTCGCAGAACTAAAGAGTCTGCTCACTTTGTAAAGGTTGTGGCTTTACAGTGGCCTACCTGACCTGTGTCCTGAAAGCCATCTTCGAGTCAAGAACTTCTTTGAGAAATCATGTGCTTAATATTTCCACGTAGTCTCTCAAGATTACATCAAACCCTAGCCTTCCTGAAAGCACAAATGAATTACCAGATTGAATATAAAATAGTATCTTGCAGATACCCAGTAAACACTGGGTTAGGATGGATCTGAGTGTGTGTGTGTGTGTGTGTGTGTGTGTGTGTGTGTGTGTGTGTTCCTGTGAGTGTACCTGTGAAGGCTAGAAGTTTATGTACCGTGTCTTCCTCGATCATTCCTGGCCTTCTTTTGTAGATGTGGTCTCTTGCTGACTCTAGAACTCACTGCTCCTGATAGGCAGTCTAGCCAGTGAGCTCCACTCATATTCCTGCCCCTGCCTCCAAAGTGCTGGGATGATAGACATGTGCCACAGGGAACCCTCACACCTCTGGCACTTTACCACCCTCTTAGTACTTATTTATGTGGTCTATTTAAACCAGCTTACATATCATCAGCCTTTCTAAGCCTCAGGTTAGTCAGCCATTAGCATCCAGTTTTGCCACACCAGCTACAGCTAAGAAATGCTTTAAGCTTGCTTCTGCATCTTTGTCAGGAGTCTGTTGTGGTCTTGTTAGGTAACGCTTCAGTGGCTTCGAAAATCACAGTCCAAGAAAGCCTTTTCTAGAACTTGCTTTCTATTTCCTCCCCCAGCTCTGCCAGGAAAGTGTCGCTTTCTCTTAATGAGCAGTGAGGAAGAGGAACGCCACAGACCTCAGGTTAAGAACAGTGCTCTTCTCTTTGTCACAGAGCTCTGCTTGACAGGACAGGGGAGGCAAAGAACTCAGTCAGTCTGGGATGAATGGGGCTTTGAGCCAAATGTGCAGAAGGCTTGGAACAACTTGGAAATTTTAAACAAAAGAAAGAAAGAACCATTCTGGGTGCATCACATAGTAGTTTGGGTCTATACACTGTTGTTAGCCCCATTGGCCTACGAGGGTATCCTGGAGACACCATTGGCCCCTCACATCCTTTGTTTCAGGAAGCTTGTGCCACTAAGTGGCTGTGATCCTAAGGAAATCGAGTGTGGTGCTGAGAAGCACAGGCAGGTTTGATAAGATGCTCTTGGGAGTGACCTTGAGGGAGACAGGAAAGCAGGACTGTTCTGTACAGAAAGCAGGGGGAATTCAAAGCCACTTCTAGCAGCGGCCTCTGTCAATCACTCAGTAAACTCTAAAACTGGGCATCCCACAGAGGTATTTATGGTTGAGACTGTGGGGCTGGGTCTTTGTAGCACCCACCAGAAATCAGTCATGGACTGCTCGTAGGAGGGAGCACACTCTCACCAGGGCAGCATTCCTTAGCACAGGACAATTCCCAGAGAGATTATAGACAGCTGGAGCTGCCAGAAGTCAAGGTGGGCAGCCTTGGGATCACTTAGGATAACTACCTAGCTCCTGGAGGAATCTGGATGGGCAGAGTCATTCATGCCACCCGTGGAAATGGTCAAGACTGACTAGCTGTCATTACATTTCACTCTCTGCTGAATATAGTTGTCCAAACGAACTTCCATATAAATATCTGACTTGATCTTATTAACACGATAACACCTCATTTGTCTCTCTGTGTGCACATAAAGAAACGGGCTTTGAGACACTCTGTCACTGTGCCAACCAAGCTCACACTACCAGTCAGGACACAAAAATAGATTGAAATACAGAGTTTTCTGAGAGCAAAATGCTCCAAACTGCCTTGTGGCTTTCTCTATCATTTTTGTTGCTGTTTCATTGACATCACTGTAGTTTTCACTCCTGACTATCCCAGGAAGGGATGCATACAGAAGGGAGATGGAAGTACATGATATTAACATAGAGGTGACATGTATAAAACCTTGGAAGCTTAGGATTCTGAAAAGCCACCAGATGATATTCACCCCTGGGCCCACCCACGTACCTGCCAAGCCAGTGAGGAGGAAGGAGGATGCCATGCCAGACAGGTGAGATGGGTCAATGCCACCGCTCCACAGTTCTCATTGTGGACCTGAGATGGAGGCCTCCTGAGGTGGCTGTGGGCTGGCTGAGGCATCACCTCAAAAAAAAGGCAATATTTAGAAGACTTCTCCTCCTGTTGTTTCCCCCATATCACCTTTCTCCAAATTAGAACCCAAAAGCTTACCACAGATTTGTTGAAGGCCGGGAACGTGAACAGTATCCTAGACAAGTAATGCACTTACATGCTCTTGCTTCTCCCATTTATCCCAATGCCTTTTCACTTATTTCCCCTCCTGTCTCCTGTCTTCTTCTCAGAATAGCTACCACGTCTGCTTTAAATGTTCATAATTGAAAAAAAAAATTTCCCATCTCTACTACACAAAGATACTATGTAATCGTGGAATGTACGAATGTACTTGAAGAGATGTGGAGGAAAGGCAAGAGAGCTACTTAATAAGAAAATAAATCAAGTATAAATCACCTAAACAAATTACTCTAAGAGTGTTCTCAAGCCAGCATAGAGAACCAAGCCTCCTTAGCAACCACAGTACCCTGTGCCAGCATGAATGTCTATAGTAGTATGGGTGACTGCAAGTCTCTGGGACCTGACAGTTGACAGCAACTCGTTTCTGGGATTTTACTTCATAGCAGAGTCGAAGCAACAGGCTTTCTGGTTCCTTTACCTGCCCTCCCCTGTCAAGACAGGTACTCCTGGTAATAAATAAGATTTCTGATGTGGACATAATAATCTCATCTCAGGAAAATGAATATTACCCAAGAAGCGTCAGATGACTTTCTTTGCTATCTGAATGTTCTATCTCAATAAATGTAGTGAAAATAGATGAGACTGTCTGTCACCTGGAGCCTACAATGCAGTAGGCATTCAACATATACTTTTGAATTAATATCGTTGCCTACTCTGTGAAGTCCTCCAAATGCTTCTAGCAGAATGGATGCCTCCCTCTAACTGCTCCGACTGCATTTTGCAGTTTTTGTTAGATTCTTTCACACTGACTTTTGCTAAAGTTTGTGGAATTCTCTGTCTCACACAGAGCTGGACTCAGTGGCAGTGTTTTAACGACTCTCACACCCTATTATTTTAGGGCTGCAGTATTGACTAGCCACAGCACACAGAAATGGGCAGGTGTGCCAAATTTTGGTGTTGGAGAACAACAGCCATGCTTGATCTGTTGACGAGGAAGGTGCTGGGTTCTGCTATGTGCCTTCGGCAATCATGGTAAACACCGCAATGCACTGGGGTTCCTGTTGGCACTGCTGCTCTTGGCCTGCTACCTACAAGCACTGGTCAAGCCAAGACCTGGGCTTGCCATGCTGATCATGTGCTTGGAAACGACTGTTCATGTTCAATCCGGGCCTGCTGCTGGCTAGAAACCAGTGCAGAACAGCCAAAGCTTCCCAGGCGGGGCCTGTGTGCAGGAGCTTGGATTCCCAGGGTGAATCTGGAGATGGCTGTGTGGGCTTCATTTCACGCCTCACTGACTAACTTCCTCATATCTTTGTTCGTGGCTTCGCTCACGAGAAACAGCACAGTATGGCAGCGAAGGGCTGGAGTCACCTGGATCAGAATCCTGGCTCCACTCTTTAGTAATTATTCTCTGCTCAGTGGGCTGCACCACTGATATAAAGATTAATTATATATTAATTGATATAAAATAATTGGTACCTGAAATAGTGTATAAGGAGGAATCGTCACCTAACCAGGACGGCTACATGGAGGCCATATGGATGGCACAGCAGGGGTGCTACAATTTACTCTGAGGATATTGGTAGACATGTAGAAAGATTGAAACCAGTAAATGAGATAGTTTGATTTCTTTATTAAATGACATGGTGGCCATGGATTGAAGGGGCATGAGAAGTGCAGAAAAGAATTAGGGGTTAGCAAGCAGAAAGATAAGGTGGTCTGTTTTAGCAGGCTGCAGCTAACTTTAGGCAGATACAGCAAGCAGGAGGTCTGTGCCCTGGGAATGGAAGGATGGGGTGGGATCAGGAGATAAGGGAGGGGATGGAGAAAATCTGTCACGATTCCAGCTTCCTACTTTTATCCACAGAAGCTCGATGACATCATCTGCAAAGATGGAAAAGATGGAAGGGGTATTACTTGGGGAGGAAAATAAGACTCTCCTGGGGGAATTATCAGTTTTGGCTATCTATGGTAAGTCCGCATAGAACTTTCAAAAGAATGGAAATCATTACCAAGTAATTACATAGAATTCAAATTTGCATCAGATTATAACATTAAAGCCACCAACAGTCATTATATCTGCTATGGCTTTGAAGAAAACAGGCAAAGTTCTTTAAAGGATTTTAAATTTTTCAAATCAGAAGGTGTATCAGAAAAAAACAATGACCAAGAAGAGCCAGGAAGGAAACAGGAGGGAGCCTAGGGACTGTGACATCACAGAGCAGACAGAAGAGTGAGTGTGGCAGTCAGAGTCATCAAAGGTGACAGGGTGAGCTCCTTAAGAGGAAAGAAAGATGATTTTTGGATAGGGTCACTGAGCCTATGACAAGAAAGCTTGATGGAGCATCTGAAACTAAAGACCAATTGGAAAAAAAAAAAACATGTTAAACAAGAGTTGGTAACAGAGGAAGTCTTTAATAAAGACTATTTTCAATATTTTGAGCACTGAGCATCTCCATGTCTCTCCTCTCACTGGCCCTCTTGCTCCATATCAGGGCAAATGAGAAGACAGCTCATCTGCTCTGTCCCTTGGTTTTAGTGGAGAAGACCAAACCATGGAAGGCTCCAATCAGGCAATCCCTTATTCCACCAAAATCACTCTGCTTCTGGTTCACTATGGGATATCTCAGCTCTTGCCTAGGACACTCTGCTATTTATTATATGAACAATACATTTATTTCATGTATTATCAATGATTATTCATCCCTCATGCCCAGGTTTGGATGACCACCTAGCAGAGGCTGTCCAGCATTCAGCACAAGACACCAAGCAACGAGACAAAATCCACACAGAAGCAGAACATGGCAAGGGACAATTGGGCATGGATAATATCCTATGAAGTGTGAGATACTGACAAACAAGGAAAAGGAGGACATAACTGTAGGAGCAATATACCTGATAAGCAAAGAGAAGGTGGGGTCCAGAAGACAAGAGGAGATACTGGTCATTGATAGCAAGTGGGAGAGTTCCTCTACTGTAACAAAATGCAAAGACAAGATTCCGACTTACATATTCTCTATGGGGAACAAAGGATGTAACTGAATAATGCATCATTAATGGCTAACAAGCTAGCAAGGAGTTAGAGAGTCCGGGGATGGCAGAGATAAAATGTATTCAGGTATTGAAAGTGCACTCTGTGAAGAAGTGGGCTGCACTGAGAGGATTCCACTCCTGGTTGTTTTGAGTGACTCCAGCCTTTTACTTCCCATCAAAGGCAGAGACAGGTTAGGAGGCTGTACACTTCTGTACTCCACAGCAGCATCAGAATTGTTACCCAGTTTCCAATGGCACCTTCACAAGCAGCTCTTTCACCCCATCCTAGGAAGGATGTGTTAGAAGACACCATAGGAATTTTAGTGATACTCACAAACATCACCTGTTTTTATTCCTATTTTATTCAACCAGTTGTCTCCATAACTAAAGATAAACTATTAGTTACTGACTCCTTATGTATTTTTCCCTGAAAGTCATGAACTGCATTTTTAAACTAGGAAAGCAATTCAAAACTCCCTCGAGAGCCAGCACACTGAATAGAAATGAATATATTTTCACAGAAATGGACTCATTACCCTGCCAGAAGGCATAGCGCCATGTGAACACTTGTTACAAAACAAAGGGGTCTTATAGGAAGAGATCTTCTATGTTGATCTTACCCAATGGCTCTTAGCCTTCCTAATGCTGCGACCCCTTAATACAGTTCCTCAAGTTATGGTGACCCCCACCCATGAAATTATTTTTGTTGCTACTTCATAACTGTAATTTTGCTACCATTATGAATCATAAGGTAAATATCTGTGTTTTCCAATGGCCTTAGGTGACCCCTGTGAAAGGATCGTTTAACCCTTAAAGAGGTTGTGACCCACAGGTTGAGAACCACTTTTTTACCCTATACTTTTGCCCTGAAAATCTGTTTTGGTGTTGTTTGCTATTTTAAAATAGGGTATAGTCTAAAAACTGGAATTTCAAGCAAATTTAACATATATATATATATATATATATATATATATATATATATATATATATAAAATCAAGCCATTATTCATTCTGTGTCTTGAATTTATTTTACTCTGAAGTAAGGTATAATTAATAATGAAATAATCTTAAGACTGGGAAAAAGAAAACAGATAATTTCCCATCTGCTCTGGAACAGGTACTCACTTTGCTGTTTCACACATTCCCTGTTGAAGTGTGTATCATCTCCACAGATGAGAGAAATGAAGTCCAAACAGTTTAAACAACCTGTCCAAACTCAAAAATAAACCAGAAAATCCACAAAGCTGTAACGTAGATCTAGGCTTCATCCTGAAGCTTCCACTGATACCTCCCAAAATAGAGGTTAAAGGGAAGGTGAACGGTTCTCATTAAACTCAAAAGCTCGTAACTTAAATGATTTTAGATGTTTGACATTTGATGATTGACAGTGACAGTACTAGCTTCTTCTAAATCACTAGCATTTGATGTGGCTAACATTCAAGTAAAAGTCATAAATCTTTAAGAGCAGTGATTAATCTACCCTTTCTTCCTACATGCTAATGTCTGTTTTTACATTCACATAGCCAGAAAGAGCCCAAGAAAAGGAGTTTGAGAATTGCAGAATCTCCAAGTCAAGCTCGCTCTGAGAAAGTAGCATTCATTACCAGATCTCAACCTCACACGTCAGAAACCCATAGCACAAAAGTTGGAATCATCTCGGAAGGCTCTAAAAAAGATAATTTGCTGAACCAATCAATACCTTTACGTCAAAATTAAACAATGATACCCCCACTGCTTTTGTGTGTTTTGTTTAGATGTTTGAGACAGGGACTCAGTATTTAGCCAAGACTGACCTTGAGTTCTCTCACTCCTGCCTCAGTTTCATCACTACTGAGATTACAGGAATGAGCCATTACAACCATCCACCATTATTTGAAGGAAGGAAATTCCCACCCAGACTGACACAACAAAATGGCCATCACAGTCCTTCCATCTCTCTGTTCTTAACTCACCCTACGGCTTTGAATCACTCCAGACATCAAGGTGTTCATGATTCTCATTCACAAGTGAAAGTTGTGAGTTGTTGTTATTGTTGGGTTTTGTTGGGGGGAGGTTAAGGGATGATTGTACTCTCATATCAAAAATATACTTCTCCCGGTACACTGAGTACAACTCTGTGATATAGTTCATGAATTGCAGTTAACAGTCCATATTGTAGAAAGACCATCAAATGAGTAAGGATGTGTTTTGTTAACTAAGTTTGGTCCTTGGCAATTTCATATGTATAATGTGCTCTGATTGCCTTCTCCCCCACATCCCCTCTTACCTTCTATCCATCCCTATCAAATGACCATTCTTTACAAATTTCTTTCCCAGGTTCATGACTCTGGGGGATGTTTGTGACCCATCTAGTTTAACCAGTGTCATCTGTATGACCAATGGATTGCGACTCTCTCCATTGGAACCTTATGGGGTGACCAGTGGGTACAACTGAAGGCAGTGATGTCCCATGTCCAGAAATCTGTCACTCGAAAAGAATAGTTCAGCAGGAAGGGGTAGAGCCTCCACCCGTGAGAGCCTCCTCCATCCACTGACCACTGACAGGCTATTTCGTGCAGACCACTACAGAGGTCAGCAGCTGCTGTGAGTGCGTGACTGCAACTGCTGGGTCTTGCTCTAAAGAGCATTTCTACATCCTTCTCCATGTGTACCATGTTTAAGTCTAAAACACTAAAGCAGTGTAGAAGCACAAGGTGGGGCATACTGCTGTTAATAGTGGTGGAGAATATGCTGGTGGTAACGAGATAGAACGTTTGGAAAATTGGCTGTTCTATAAGCCAAACTGAGAGAGGGGGCACCTTCTGTGATGGTTAATTTTAGTTGTCAACTGTGCTAAACTGAGGTGTGGTGATATTTTGTGTATAATCTAACAAATAAAGCTTGCCTGAAGATCAGAGGGCAAAGCCAACCACTAGTTAGCCATAGAGGCCAGGCAGTGGGGTCATACTTCTTTAATCCCAGCACTTGGATCTCATGCCTTTGCTCCCAGTACTTGGGAGGCACTCACACCTTTAATCCCAGGACTAGGGAGGTTGAGACAGGAAGTGATATGGCTGGATGGAGAAAGGAACATACAGGGGGAGGAGACAGGAGCTCAGTCCTTTTCAGCTGAGGAGTTGGTGAGGTGGTAGGTGGCTGCGGCTTGTTCCTTTGTCTCTCTGATCTTTCATCATTTACCCTGGTATCTGGCTCTGGGTTTTTATTAAGACCAATTAGGATTCATGCTACACTGAGGTGTGCTTAAAGAGCTATCAGAGCATACTTCTGGGTGTGGCTGTGAGAAGGTTTCCAGAGAAAACTAAATGCAGGTCAGTGAATCTCTTGAGGGGCACTCATTGTGACCTTGAAGGACACCATCCAAGAAGCTGGATGCACTGACAGAGAGAGGAATGGGAGGAAAGATCAGGAGAAGAAAGCTAGCTTTCACTTGTGCCCTCCCTCCTCAAGTAGGCATGTGTCTTTCCTGTTGTCACAAGTGCATACCAGGCTCTGGACCCTGTGAGCTCACTCTTACCCCAGTGGCTCTGAGGTTCTTTCCGTCTGCTGGCCTTGGACAGGGAATGCACCATTATCTGTATTTCTTGAAAATAAAGACATTTAATAAATGCCAAGCATATAGTATGGCATAGATACTCAGCAAATACTGGATTGCTTGGAAGGAAAAAGAGAGACCAGCAGGAGCTAAAGCATGTGGCCTAGCCTGTGAGAGACTATTCTGAAGGTAACAGCTTCCAGAAGCGCATAGAAATGGACTTGCCTCAGTTCATGGTGAGTCTATGAAGTCAGGGTCTTTAAAAGGTGGGATAGGAAGATGGAACTTTATAGAGCAGAGGAATGGTCAAACATCCTGTCACAACTGTACAAAACTAACCAAACATCCAGTCATAAACAATAAAAAACATGTATTAGATATATCCTAATATGTGTATACATATAAATATAACACATATATGGAATATATAAATTCATATATACATATAAACACATACAGCTACACAGAGATAGATGATAGATGATTGGTTGGCACAAAAGACAGATAAGGAAGTATTACTATAGTCTCTGCCAACATAAGACAGAGTTAATTACCAGGAATAAATAGACAAGTGGATGACTAGGCAAGGATATAGAGTACTCTTGCCTTTCCTTGCCTTTATTTCTACACATAAAATAGTAAAGCTTCTAGAAAAACTCCAGCCACTCAGGAAAACTGAAGGCACACAATTCAATGACTCTCAAGCAGGCTCTTTATCTTAGAACAGAATTGGTTAACAGGCATGTCACATCTAGTTATGATCTAAGGGGAGGAGAATCAGATCGGAGATAACTACTTCTCTCCATTAATATGCTTACAATATTGCATTTGTGACATAATTTAAGTCATCTCCTACATCAGGATATTTTTCTTAATATACAATGATATGCACATCATATCTCATTGAAAGAAATTCTGTCATAAGGGTCTTGTATTACCAGTAGAGTTCCTTCCTCCTTAATTTAGCATGATTTCTAACATAATTTCTGTGACATAATTCTATTTCACTTATACTTAGAAATAAGAATTTGGAACAAGAAGAATATAATTGGCACTTACCCTAGCAAAAAACAAAAATCACCTTAGAAGGTAAATTTGGGGCCACCTAGCTTATTGGATGGTGCCCTGCATGTCTAGGATGAGTCTCTCTCAATAGGTTCCCTGACCTGCATCCAGTTTTCTCTGGAGATTTAGAAGGTAAATTTTGGGCCATTCCAGCTGAGGAGTAAGAAATTATGATCTCAGCACTCAACTTCCTGTTATCTCCCTAGGAAAGGAGCACAGGGGAGTTGATTTTAAAAGAACAAGTGGGAAGATACATTTGTCAGCAATACGACACCATATCTTCAGCCATCAAATAGGAAAGAGTAAATTCAAGGAAGATGGTAGTGAAAATGGATCCAAGAAAAAGCCCCACCTGCTTGTCATTCTGTCGTAAGGGTGGATAGAAGGTTCTCTTCCCTCCTATCTAGCCTTCTCTCTACCCCAAACCCAGGAAAAAATTGATTTCTATTAACCTGGCCTGTTCCATATCCTCTGTAATTTAGAAAACTCACAGTGAAGCAGACAATAGTGCTTAAAAGCTGAGTAGTATTTTGTAGTAAACATAAGAATGCCAGAAGCAATAAATCCATTAGTTCGGGTACATGAGTTGGGGTGCCATTAGCCACCTAAGAGAAATTAACACAAAACATTTTTATTGTAATGCTGGAGATAGAAGCCAGGACTTTGCACATGGTAGACAAGTGCTCTTCCACTGAGCTCTGTTTCCAACCAATCATCTTAAGTATGAAGGAAATAGACTATCATCATTTCTTCTAATTAGCTACTTCCACATACATGAGAAACAGCTTATGAATATTAATAAAAATAAAGATGTCTTATAAATTCATTGGTCAAATCAGAGGCTAGTTGTAGATAGCCTGCTACGAAACAGGGTATTTTAGGCAATGTCAGAACTTAGGGGTAAGGGTGATCCATGAGAGTCTCTGTAAGAGAAAGAAGTCTGGAATTCATATCTGTTCAGAGAAAATTAGATTCAGTTTGATTGTTGTGACCTCTACTTCCAAATTATTCATACAAAACAGAACCAAATATCTAATTCACAAGTTTGCTGAGCACTGTCTACCTTCTGGAGACATTGGCTACATTGAGTGTGTAGAGGTGACCTCATAATTCACTATAGAGAATTATGCTTGCCCATGCCTCAGTCCCAGCAATGCTTGGAATCAAGTTCTATACCTAGAAGAGTGTGGTTTCAGGGTTAAAACATGGATACTAGCTCTCATCTGTCCTTTCTAAAGGACAAACAGGAATATCATGTACACACCTTTATTTTAAAATGAGACAAAGAAGAGGCAAGAAGAAGGAAACATGGAATGTTAGTGTCTCTCTTTTTGAGTTAACCGTTTTGTCTCTCATGGTCATCCCTTTGTTTACCTGGCATGCAGCCTACAGTCTCTCTAAAACCCAGTTCCAGTGTCTACTCTTTGATCCATGCCTGGACTCGACTGTGAAGTTTGTCTCACTCTCTTCGCTGGATCTAAGTTGTTTTTTTTTAAAGTGTGCTTAGTACTACTGTTTTTAATCCTTTTACATACTGTGTTCCCTTTACTAAAACATTGTCTTTGCAAAGACAGACGGAATAGACAACCTTCTTATCATTTCTACAGCCAAACTGACACCTGAAACATGTGAGGTCCTCGTCAGGAGACCACTCTGTGATGACTGTCTGATGGAGAACATAATCCCCCGCCGTCTCTCTACCTGGCACTGGACTCAGCGTATCTGTGACTTCATCCCATTCACTCTTCCACTCAGCGTTGAAGGTATCATTCCCATTCAATCAACAAAAAAACCAACACCAAGGGACTTGTTAATAGCCTGCCTGGACTTTTATTAATTAACTATTATAATTAATAGTTATAATTATTAACTATTAATAGGTACTGCCTGGACAGTAATTAAGAAACACAAGACTATCTGATGCCCAACTTTTTCTGCCACAGCAGCAAAGGGAAATCATGAGATCCAGTAGTGGCTGGGTTATTTTACTTCCATGGACCAAAGTAGAGCATCAGAGAAGACAAAGCAACAGTATAGTTTTAGTGAGACAGATGAAACCTGTAAGAACGCAAATCCATGCATCTATGTGACTATAAATTAAACCCAGAAAACGCTATTCTGCCTTCAACAGGAGGGAGAATATTTATTCCTAAGAAAAGCTTTCATCTCTCCTTTTCAATGTTATATATTGGTATCCAATCATCTTTAGTTTCTGCCCTGGTTATTTGCCTTGCTGATGTGGTAAAAATGCCTGCAAAAAGCAACTTGAAGGAAGGAAGGGGGAGGGAGGGAGGGAGGGAGGGAGAGAGGGAGGGAGGGAGGAAGGGTTTGTCTTTGATCACAGTTGGAGGGCACAGTCTCTCCTGGGAAGCTAGAGCTTGAAGCTGGTGGTCACACTGCATTCACAGAAAAATAAACCCTGGCGCTTACCCTGCTTTCTTCTTTTCACTTAGTCTGGTGCCCCAGCCCAGAGAACCGTGCCACTCACATTTAGGATATGTCTTTCCACCTGAACCCAGTCTAGAAACTTTCTCACAGAGCCCCCGAGAGAATTGCCTCCTAAGTACTGTATCTTACCAAGTTGACAGTATTAATCATCCTAGCTTCCCTCTCCCACACAAAACTGGCTGCCTGTTTCAAGAAAGGGATATTGTCTCACTACATTGTATCTCCTCAGACACACCATGATGACCATCAGGGAGTTAAATCTTAGGATCTACCTGTGGAGAAAGATGTATTGAACAATGGTGCAGGTTAATGATAATGGACCTATACATTGTTCATAACACAGTAGCCATCAGAAGCTTAAACTAGATAATTTCAGCCACAGTTAGCCATGTTTTCACACCTATACTCCACTGGGCACATACATAGAGAAATGGCTTCTAGGACGGCATCTCTAATTCTCATGCGGTCTCATAGAATGCATTTCTAAAGACCCTGTGTGACTAAGGAAAATAAGACTCCAAGACACCAAACAAGTAAACAATGCAGTAAGAACCTTAACCAAAGTCCATGTGACACTGTAGCTCATACCCACTTAACCATACGGCTCCTTGTGAACCTTCATAAGAATGCACACTCCAAAGAAAAGGACTATTAAAAAGCTCTGCTATCCTGGTATTAGCAATGTACTGAGGAGATGCCTGTTAATGCATTCAGTATGTGAGCGTTGTTATTTTTTTTTTCCTGACAGAGGCACTGATTGAAAGCTAAAGGTTTCCATGGTGAAGAGGGGGTGGAGAGAAAAGCACACCTGAGATGCACGGATGTCATTTTTAGTTGGCAACAAAGTAATACATTGTCACTTTTAGCCACCCAAGAATTATTTGAGTTGTTCTGAACCATTTTTTAAGCCTTGTTAATCAAAAATAAGTGTTCATTCATTCTAAAGTCTCAGGTTAATGTGGCCCATGAAAATAGTCCAAAGCAGTGTTTCTCAATCTGTGGGTCACAACCCCTTTGGCAAACCTTTATCTCCAAAAATATTTATGTTATGATTCACAACAGTAACATAACTGTATGCGGTAGCAACAAAAATAGTCTTATGGTTTTGGGTCACCACACACACGTGGAACTCTGTTAAAGGGCCACAACATCAGGAAGGTTGAGAACCACTGGAAGAATGCAGGTTTGTGGCATCATCTATGAAACATACAGCCCAATTAACAACATGCACTTAAAATCATGACGGGAAAAAAAAAAGTACATTTTGCAGTGAGGTGATCTGCTAAAACCAAGTACCAAAGTTTAAAGTAATAAATTCTTAAGAAAATGATTAGTCTGCTTACATAAAAGTTTGTTGCTAAGCAACTATATCAATGGGCTAGTTCAATTATGATTTGAGGTTCCTGAGCCTCCTTAGCAGAATAAAAAAGACATTCCATAGCTAATGAAACCGTCTTCTCATAAAATATAGAAACCTGAGACTAGTTTTCTGAAGCAATGTGTCCTAAGAACACAGTAGCATATTAATAATAAATCATAGAAGGAGGACCCAGCAACTATAATCTTATTTGCAATTGAACATTGACATTTTCCACTAAGAACAAACTCTTAGGCAGTCTGTTATGTTCTTTGAACATTCAGTAGAATAATAGGATGTACATTTTCTTCTAGAATTTATAAAAATCATCATTATGGTGAACATCGAGTCGTTCAGCGCCTAGAGCAACACAGACTTCTCTAAAGCACAAGTTCTTCACCTTCAGACTTTAGGATTGACACTTTCATAAATAAAAAAAATAAGAATAAATTAGAACACCTTAGTATCAATTAGCTCTTATAAACTGTGCAATCATTGTTAAATTTAAATGTGTTTTCTTTAGCTACCCCATCAGTGGGGACCTAGTCACTAGTGATAGAGGGTGAGTTCAATGATCCCATGAATTTATCAACTCATCCCCACTTCTCAGCTCCTGGCAAATGACCTTTTTTTCCCCTCTTCTCAATGGTTGCCTTTAAAAATGGATGAAACTTTATTTTGCTACAAATACTTCAAGAAACAAGAATTTCGTTTATATTTAAGAACTAAAAATAGTGTTTTGGTCTTCTTAGGTAAGGCCACCTGGGAGTAGATGTTGGAGCAAGGACTGAGGTACTGATAATGTTGGAGAAGATCCTACCAAGCTCAGGTAGAAAAGGAGAAAAGGAGATGGAGGCCTGGGCCAGGCTATGCTGGTAGTTATCAATTTCTTACTCCAGGCAACTTGAACTTCGTTCTAAAGAGGAGCTCTGTGAAATGCGATAGGTATGCCTTACTTCTCATTCATAGTCCTTTGTGTGGAATCTACCCACTAATTTCCGTCTTAAAGATTTTATTTTCATTTTAATTTGTTTATACATGGGAATGGTGTACATAAGTGAAGTGCCCATGGATGCCAGAAGACAATGTTGGATGCCCTAGAGCTGTAGTTACAGGTGGTTGTAGGCTGCCTAATGTGAGTGTTTGGACTTCACCTTGGGTCCTCTGTAAGAACAGTACACCCTCCTTAACCATTGAGCCATCTCTCTAATCCTGACTTCTAATTATTGGTTGTATCAGAAACCACATATTAGCTATCATTGTGCCTTAGTACTATATAAGTAAAAGTTTAATCCTGATGTTAGAATTCTACTCTTAAGTAAACGTTATTTTTTGTTGGTTGGTTGGTTGGTTGGTTAGTTGGTTAGTTGGTGATAGAAGTATTTTTATTCCAGCACAGATTATATTTAGATGCCCCATATTTTAGTGTAATGTGTTTCAGTATGCACTCCCAAACTAAGGATATGGCTCCGCTGGGCTATAAGATGGTATTTGTTATTATACAGCTTATCTCTCTCCTCTCCCCTAAAATAATTCACCAATTCTTCATATTGTGTTCCTCAAGTTGTGACCTGTTTGCAACTATTTGCATTATAACCTACATGGGCTTTTTTAAAAATGTAAATCCTCATTCTCCACCTCAAGATTACTGATCACCCAAGCCCAAGATATGAGATGTAGGAACTGTGGTCTTCGCAGTTAAAATTCTCACTGTACTTTAAAGTTCTTCTCCCATGCCTACTATGGCAAGCCTTCGTAAATACAAAGGTATGGCTTCCCACTGGACTTTTCTACTACCACCATTCATTTATTTTAAAAATTTTAGCTGCAGTCTCTATCATGTCTATAACACTTTTGTTTTTCTTCCATACTGTGAGGGTTAGATTTTAATTGTCAGTTTGATATAATGCAGAGTCACCTAGAAAGAGGGTCTTAATGATGGGTTTCCTAGATATGGTTGGCCTTTAGGTCTGTCTGTGATAGATTGTCTTGACTATATAAATTGATATGCAAAGACCTAGCCCACCATGGGTGGCCCCAGCCCCTAGACTTGTGTCCTGGACTATATAAGAATGAAGAAGGTGAGCTCATGCACTCATTTCTCTTTGTTCTTGAC
>NC_081432.1:19799304-19961804 GCF_949786415.1 Peromyscus eremicus | reverse complement strand
ACTGGCCAGTCTGCTGAAGGTGATTCCTCAATTGTAACCTAATAAACCTCCTAGGTTACTTAAGTTTGTGTCAAGTTGACAAAAAATTAAACAGGTCACAGTTCATCCTCAGTATCGAACACAAAGGACACATACTGTTTGATTTTTGGAATTCACTTAACTTGGAAAGTTTCCTTGATTCATGATCACAAGATTAGAAGACAATGCATCATACTGCGTCCATCACGTCAGGAGACTCTCCTGAGAGAAAGTACTAGTCGCTTCATCTAAAATTTTAGCATAAACGTTTGTTCCTGTGGGGAACTTTTAAGAAAATAAGTCAAGTTAGCAAATGGCAGCAGAAAGTTTTTCAATATTCTGGAGTGTTACACACACTGTACTCTCTCCCATCTGTCACACTGAAGCTTTTTATTACTAGGGACATGAGGAAAGTTGTTTTGTGTGACTGATTAAAACTATATTTTCACTAGCTAAAGAACTTTATGGGCTGTCGCCAGGTGGGATAATGGATCCCATCCTTTTATCCTTGCATTTCAGGCAGAAGTTTCAAATGGCACTTCCTAATTTTAATACACTTCATAAATTTATCCTATTTCCTGAACCTTCTACCTCAAACACACCACTTCTCGCCAACCAATTACTCTTCTTCGTTATGCACCACCTGCCCTTCCTCCTTCTAAATAGTATTTCCAGGGTTTGTCAAAATGACTGCTCACCCAGCACCTTCTCGGAAAGCCCCTTCCATTGTGAACCTTCCTGCAAAGCATCCTACTCTAGGTCATGATCATTTCATTGGGATTCGTTAGTTCTATGGAGGCATCTATTATTTATAGGAGTTCAGTAGAAACGTGCTCATATGAGATGACTCAGTTAATTAAGAGCTTGCAACATAAGCACAATGACTTGAATTCAGGCCCATTTAAAAGTCAAGTGTGGTGACATGGATCTGTAACTATGGCCGTGGGGTAGAGCAGTGACAGGAGGATCCCTAGAGCTTACTATTCGACCAGTCTGGCTGAAATGGAGAGTTCTGGGCTCAGTGAAAGACCCTGTCCAAAAAAGTAAAATGTACAGTTGTTATGGAAAGTACCCAATGTCAACCTCTGACCTAAGCGTGTGTGTGCATGCATGAGCATACACACACACACACACACACACACACACACACACACACACACACGTACGCACGCACAGGCACGCATGCGTGCACACAAATATACATACACATAAAATGTTAATTATTCTGTGATATGTTGCATAAAAGACGTTAAAAAATTGGATTTCACATCTTTTTCTTTTTCAGAAAAATAAAAACCACATATGAGTTTTCTGAGTAGGTTTATCAAGACTCCTGCAGGATTTGAAAGTGGATGAGGTTAAAAAAAAAAAAAAAAAAAAAAAAAGGCGGGTGAAGAATGTTTGTTGTGTCCCAGGGGAAGACAGTGTCCTCAGGGCTCTGTCTCTACAAAATGTTCACAGAAAGAAATGACTTCTTATCCCACCTACTGCTTGAATCTCCACTTCCAAATTTTCAATGTGATGTTTGCTTTGGGGCAAAAAAGGAAAATTACATTCTATCTCCAGGTTTCATTTCTCAAAGTTTTTAAAGCTATGTGTGAGTTTGAAAGCCTTTGCCTGAGTTTATACATATCTAGACAAAGCCAGAGTTCTCTAGAAATAGAACTAAGGAGACTGTTGCAACCAACACTTACATTTACCATGAAGCACCTTGAAGAAGCCTGGCTTTCCTCTCTGTCCTCCCTCCCTCAGCTCTCCCAGAGACTGACTCTCAATGGCCAATCATTGCACTTCCTAGTATAGTATCTCATTAGAATATCCTGGATAATCTAAAGTAGACACAAGTTCAAGTACTGCCCCAGATCAAGTAAATAAAATCTCTAGAGATAGAGGCTGTGGAGATGGATCCGTGGGTAGGAGCATTAGCTGTGCAATCATGAAATACCCAACTTTGAATTCCTCACACTCATGTAATAACCCAGACATGGCTGCCATATAACCTCAGCTTAGGAGGGTCGGGGAGGATCAGAAGAACTCACTGGATGACCAGACAACCTAGCCAAAATGGAATGCTTCAGGTTTAATTAGAATACTAGTCATGTGGGCATGAATGTGTACAAACAGTTTAAACTTCTCCATGAGATTCATCACGACCAGCCCTTCATTCAATATTAACACCACATCTACCACACCATGCAGGTACAGTGATAGGTACTGGAAATACAGCATTTGAGGAAACTGATATAGAATCCCTGTTGTCAGGGGACTTAGATTGATGAAATGGGTGTTAACCTGCATCACACTCTAGAATTTAAAATAATGAGAAATGCTATAAAGAAAACAACTAGAAGAGGGTTTCAAGAGTAGTTTCCTTAAGCAACTATTCTAGTTAGAGTTTCTATTGCTGTGAAGAGACACCATGACCACGGCAACTCTTGTACAGGAAAAAAACGTTTGATTGAAGTGGCTTACATTTTCAGAGGTTCAGTCCATTATCATTATGGTGAGACATGATGGTGTGCAGGCAGACATGGTGCTGGAGAAGTAACTGAGTGTCCTACATCTTGACTTGCAAGGCAACAGGAAGTTGTCTGAGATACTGGGCATGGCTTGAACATATATGAGACCTCAAAGCCTGCCTCTACAATGGCATGCTTCCTCCAATAAGGCCATACCTACTCTAACAAAGCTACACCTCCCAATAGCGCCACTCTCTTTTGGGGGCCATTTTTTTTTTCAAACCACCACAGAAACATTAAGAGCTTGAGAGAAAAAGATGGGGGGAGAGAGAGTGAGTGAGTTTAGGACACTGTGATGGATAGTTTTATGTTGACACAAGCTGGAGTCATCTGAGAGGAGGGAACCTCAATTAAGAAAAGACTCCATAAGATAGGGTGGTTGTAGGCAGGTCTATAAGGCACTTTCTTAATTGGTAATTGGTGTTGGAGGGCCCAGCCCATTGTGAGTGGTGCCAGCCCTAGATTGGTGGTCCTGAGTTCTATAAGAAAGCAGGCTAAGCAAGCTATAAGAAACAAGCCAGCACCCCTACGTGACCTCTGCCTTAGCTCCTGCCTCCAGATTCCTGCCTGTTTGAGTTCCCATCCTGATGTCCTTCAACAATGGACAATAATCTGGAAGTGCAAGCCAAATAAACCCTCTCCCCTCAACTTACTTTTGGTCATGTTGTTTTATTATAGCACTAGTAACCCTAAGGCAGACACTGTTCCCAAGGTAATGAAGAACACTTGAAAGAATTCTAAAGAGTCTAAAGCTAAGAGGAATTTAAGAAATTGTGAGTGTTGGCAAGGACTGGACCACAAAGAACCATCTTATGATAAAGCTGGATCTTTGAAAACCACTTACGCAGATGTGTGCTGTTAAAGCTCAACCCATTGCAATATGATTTAGGCTACAATATGGGAAACAGAGAAGTAAGTGAAGCAGAGGGGACAAAACTAATTAAAAAGTGATAATAGCCCAAGTAAGAGATGAATGGCCACTTGGACCAAGAGAGCTGTGTTTCATTGGAGAATGGATACACCAGGAATCATGGAAGACAACAAATTGCCACAGTTAGGTAGGATTCATGAGAAGGATACTGGTACGGGAAGGTTGACGGTGCTGTGTGAGTCAACATGTACACTCATGCCTTTCCCTTTGTGTAGGGAGCAGGAGCCAGTACTAGGTAGACGGTTTTCATAACCTTTAGCCTCTTTTCTTCCAAAACATTCTTCCTTATTCCTTTTTACCACTTACATTTTGACAACACTGGATCGTAAGCTTATAGCATATATCATTTTCTATGTATAATCGGTTACCTTCTTGTGCTGTTTAATTTGCTCTCCTACCTGCTCATTTTTCCTGTAAAATAGGAAATGTGAAGGCTCTACTGGCTCTGGCTCAAATTATTTTTCTCTTTTTAACCAAAATCTTTCATAGAATTTCACTATTACCTCCTTACTGTTACCACATACCCAAGGAGGGTTTGAGGAGAAATGAATATCACAGAATTCTTGGTTGCTAAGATTGATCTGGAGATATGAATAGAGACCACACAGACTCCTCTTATCAAGTTCCTCTTTCACCTTTTAGTGAATGGTCTTAGTGTCTACCAACAGTGGTTAGTTCAACCTACTAGAAAGCCTACCTGAAGAGTAAATATACAAAAAATATTTTAACAAAGTGTGAAAATACCTCGCATAGTTTCTGTGTGGAAATCAAACTCACAGGTCTGACTAATTCCACAAACTCTGAGCCCATGCCCCAGTTTCAGTTTCCCTCAACAGCTCTTGGTTTACCATCTTAATGTCTTCTTTTAAGTCTGCTGACTGAAGCATAACCCTACCTCTGTCCCCTTTTTCTGCCTCCACTTTCTATTTAGTAAATTGCACCCTTCTTTGCAAGCTCCTATCAGCTCTACGCTCACATGTCACGAAACCCTACCTCTGCTTCCAAGAAGAGTAGCAGTTTTCAGTTGCCTATTAGCCCCCCATTCTGCCATAAATCACAGGTCATCCTCAATCTCCTAACCATTTCCAAACACATCTCTTTCCTCTAAGAGTATCGGGATTGTCTCTATCACTGTTGAATACTTCCCTTCCTCCTCCCCTTTTCTAACTACACAACAGTGAGCTGGCAGCTCTATGAACTCTTCCCTCAATACATTACTCTCACTTTTCTCTTTTCAACACTGCCATCCCTTTGGCAAAATTCACTTTCCTTGCCTAGACCTTTGCAAATAGTGCCTTAATGTGTTTCATAGATTGGGGGCACTGTCCTACATAATCCACCCTGAACCCAGGGCCAGAAAAGCCTCCTGAAAGTATAGCTACAGTTACATAATTCCCCTACTCAAATGACTTTCCTTTTTGCCATGAAGTACTAGAGAAAGTTAAGCTGTCCAGGCCACATCCCATCTGCCTCTAACATTGGAGCCTGTCCCACTTATGCATTATCTAGCCAGGCACTATTGGACCAGTTCTGAACCCTGAGTCTCTACCCGGGACAGATGCCACCATCAATGCCTCCTTCCACATACCCATGCCATTCCTAATCACTACCAACTCATTTGTTCTTATGTCAAAATGACATTGTCAGTTATTTGAATTATTGGGGCATTACTCTCTTTGTAACCAAAACATACTAAACTGTGTTCTTTTTATAACAAATATCAAGTTCATTGTCTAATTGTCTGTCAGGGTCAGGGTGAAGATTACTCATCATAGAAGATTCTTTTGGAGACCCTAGGAGGGACACATGGATGGCCCAGCAAAGGAGAAGTGGATGAGCTCTATATGAGCAGACTGGGTGTGGGGGGGGGGGTGGCGGGAGAGAAGTGGGGGATGAGAACATGGGGAAATGGGAGGGTTAAGCTGAAACAGAGACAGAGTGAGAGGGCAGAGAGGGAGATACCATGATAGATGAGGACATCATGGAAATAGGAAGAGGCAGGGTGCTGGGGAGGCTCTCAGGAATCCACAAGGATGACCCCACTTTGGACTGCTGGTAGTGGTCCAGAGGGTGCCTGGACTGGTCTATCCTGGTAACCAGTCTAGCGAATAACCTAACTGTCATCATAGATCCTTTGTCCAGTGACTGATGGAGGCAGATGCAAAGATCCATAGCCAGTCACCAGGCTGAGCTCCGGGAATCCAATCGATGAGAGAGAGGAGGGATTCTGCAGGCAGGGATGTCGAGATCATGATGGGAAGACATGCAGAGATGACCGGCCACACTGGTGGAAACTCATGAACTGTAGACTAGTGGCTGTGGAGCCTCCATGGGACTGGATTAAGCCCTCTGGATAAGGAAGACGGTTGTTTGGCTCAAACTGTTTGTGGGGCACCCAGGCAGGAGGATTGGGATCCGTCCCTAGTGCATGGGCAGGCTTCTAGGAATCCAGTGCCTGTGGTGTGATAACGCGCAGCCTTGGTGCAGTGGGAAGGGGCTTGGATCTGCTTAGGCTCAATGTGATGGGCTCTGCTGACTCTCCATGAGAGACCTTGATTTGGGGGATGTAGGGATGTGTGGTGGCTTGGGAGAGAGGGCTGGGGAGTAGGAGGAGGGAGGAAGTGGGATCTATGGGTGGTATGTAGAATGAGTAGAACATTTCAACAGTATGGGGAAGGTATTATGAGCCCCAACCCATAGCTGAGGAGCTATTGACAGTTGACGGTTGTTGAGAGAGGGTCAGGTTTCCTTAGGGGTATGTTCCCTTGTAGGTTAGCCATGCTCAATTGGATGACCCTACAGCCATATGCATATGGACAATACAAATTGGACTCTGAAAGTCATTGTTTAGGAGAGAAAGAGAGAGAATTTGAGAGGATAATGAGGAATGGGTGAATCCGGAAGAAGTGAGGAGGAGGAATGGAAGTAAATATAATTAAAAGACATTGTATGCATGCATTAAATTCTCAAAAGAGTTATAATATTGCATATGTATGTATGTATGGATGTATGTATGTATGTAGAGCTGGTGAGATAGTTCAGGGGGCACAGTCCTATTGCCAAGCCTGACGACCTGAATTTGATCTCAAGGCCCTACATGGTGGAAGAAGAGAGCCGACCATTGAAAGTTACCCTCTGACCTCTATGTACATGCAGAGATAAGCATGCACACGTACATGTACACATGAATTCACATAAGCAAAATACAACACTGTAGGATGGTCTGTATGTCAAATGTGTTGCTCTGATTGGTCAATAAATAAAACACTGATTGGCCAGTAGCCAGGCAGGAAGTATAGGCGGGACTAACAGAGAGAACTGAGAGAACAGGAAGGTGGAGGGAGACACTGCCAGCCACCGCCATGACAAGCAGCATGTGAAGATGCCAGTAAGCCACGAGCCACGTGGCAAGGTATAGACTTATAGAAATGGATTAATTTAAGATGTAAGAACTAGATAGCTAGAAGCCTGAGCCATTAGGCCAAACAATTTAAATAATATAAGTGTCTGTGTGTTTATTTTATAAGTGGGCTGTTGGACTGCCCGGGCTTGGCAGGACCCGAAGAGAAAACTCTCCAGCTACAGTAAAAGTGTTTTTCAAGTTGCACAATGACACATGTTTGGTCAATAATTTGGCTTCAACAAAGATACTATTATATACATGGCATATAATGGATGCATATACATTATTCTGCAACTAACTTTGCCCATATAGTTTACATAGACATGCTTTCACCTCAGTTTATAGAGCTCTGCTTCATCTATATTAATAATTTCCTCATCTACATATATACATGGTCCTTAATTTATTCTGCCATTACCATAAGTGAGCATTCAGCCTATTTCTTTTTTTTAAATGTTATAAACAAAGCTCAAAGAAACATCTTTATAGGTAAACCCTTATAACTTATTACTTATTTGTTTCAAATCAATTCTCAGAAGTGAATTACTAGGAGAGATAGCATGCACATTTTAAATGTAATAAAACACAGCCAGATTACTTTCCAGAAGTAATAATGTATTCCTAATGACAACGTCAGATGAAGGCAAATACTCATTTCTGCACCCTTTCTAATAATAATGCGCTAATTTCTTCATTCCTGTTGAGCTGTTATTTGAAAAATGATATTTTAGAAGTTGAACGTTACATACTCATTAGGAATTCTTTGTTCTCTCATCCTGAAAGTCTACTTTTCTTTCTAAAACCTTTATAGCGTATGTTTTGGTCATTTTTGGAAGTTTTGTTACTCTTTGCACTTAATTAAGTGTTCTTCTATCTCTACCACACCATGGCTTGAAAGGGACAGAAGGCTTCTCTCACCACCCTTTGAACTTCCACAACATCTGCCCAGTGGTGATACATAGAAGAGGTTCCCGTTTTTTGTTTGTTGGGTCCAATTAATTGGTTTGAGCAAAGGAGGTTGCAGGTGAAGAGCCAATGTGCATGAATATGTATTTGTGGAGGAAATTGCAAGTAGCTTGCTGCAAAGTTCTGTCAGAGACAAAACATCTGGTTGAGATAGCTACATTATATCCACTTAACAAGTCTGCCACTGAGCACCCAGGACAGGATAAGCTAATTAAGGATATCCTGAGAAGCCAGACTGTGTGTAGAAACAAACCCAAAAGAAATCAGTAGAGGAAGAAAAACAAGAAGTTGTAGGTATATCATATCAAAGTAGAGTCTAAGCAAATGTTTACCATTGTGGTCAAAGATAAAGAACAATTATAGCTCAGTGTAAAAGACTTAAAAACTCTCAAAAGGCAGCAGCGTCTGGAGTCCATTGAGTATGGCTGTACTTCATGTGTTGAGAGTTGCTATGCATACACTAACCCACCAGACATAACAAATACACACACACACACCCCTCTGCAGTTAAATAACTATTACTATTATTATATCCACATGTTGCATATGGGAACTTAACCTTCCCAAGATCACAGAATGCACCTGTATGGGAACTGAGTTGGAAGATCTCATCTTTTGAGTCTAGAATGCCTGTATCATCTAACTATACAGGTACAGAAACAGAAGGCAGCTGATTCTTCTTCAAAGGTGCTTTGGAATCATGACTTCATTGAAGGGGGGACAGAATGCCATTCACTCAGTCCACAATTAGTGCTTGTTACACTAGCACAGAAGTTAGAGTCAAAACCCAGGTAGAAAAGTAAACAAACAAGCAATTTTCTGCTCTTCACACTTTACCAGTAAATTGAAAGCACAAAGACAGGCCAGAGATGGCACAGATTCACCCTTTAGAAATAAAGACCATGCAGAGTGATGGGAAGCAGCCATGAAACCTAAGTACAGAAAGCTGGCAGCAGTCACATAAAGCAGGCCAAAGCTCAGTTCCTAAACACATTCTTGGCTGACTACACCCATGTCTCCTGACTGGCCACCTTCCCATCATACCAGTGTTAAGTGCCATGTTATCACTCCACGTTGGAATCTCAGACCTTCCACCAGCTCCTTCCAGTCTGTTCTAGGTCTCCTGTTTCCCAAAGTGACTGGTAGCTGCTGCTCTCTTGTGCATCAGCCTTTTCCTTTGCTCCTCACTTCCTTCTTAAGCCAAGGAGACACTGACAGAGAAAGCAATTTGAATCCAGTCCCCTCCACTGGACTGAATTAGTGACTCCCCTTCTCTGGGCAGACACCTCCCACAAATTCCAGGAGCCAAGCATCATAATAACAAATGACAGAAATAGATGTGAATAACATAAGTATACATGATGAGGAGGTATTTGAATTCATTTCTCAAGCTCACTGTTATTTGTGGTCCTGAGCAACATTTCTAACCCACCTGAATCCCACTTTCTCTTTGATGTTGAATTCCTGATAGCATCCACCTCAAGAGTCTTTAAGAGGATTCAGCTGGCTCCTATGCTCATAACCTACAGGAAGTGTCTGTCTTAGTTACTTTTATGTTGTTGTGATAAAACACCCCAACAAAAGCAATTTAGGAAGGAGGGGTTTGTTTGGGCACAGTTTGGTGATATGACCATCTTGGTGAGAAAGGCAGGGTGGCAGAAGCTGGCAGAAGCTGGAGGCATCTGATCATAATGCATCCACAATCAGGAAGCAGAGAGAGGTGACTGGTGTTCAACTCTCTTTCCCCCCACCCTTTTTTTTAGACCGGGACCCTATCCCAGGGAATTGTGCTGAAGGTAGGTCTTTCCAGCTCAATCAGCCTAATCTGGATAACCCCTCACAGTCCCCAAAGGCTTGTCCCTTAGATGCTTCTAGTCCTGTCTGGATGATAATCAACGTTGAGCTCATACTACCCAAATAGTATGAAGAAGTTATTAATATATCTATTAGCAGGATTATCCACTTTCAGTTAGGGCTAAAAATAAATTAAAGCTTCTAAAATGCATGAATATATAGTTTTTAAAATTAGTTTGAAGTCCCTTTGTTTTCTCCATGTCTGAAGACAGGATTCAACAATTACCCCAGAATATGAGGAGATGGCTAATAGCCTCCCTTCAATCCTTAATAAACAGTCCCAAAGGAGACATCCAATGCCTTCTTACAGATGCAAGAATACAGGGAAGACAAAGGTATTTCACAGGCCTTCCAAGAATAGAAAATGAAAGCAGCAACTTCAAGAGGAGAGATGACAGGAAGGTTTGTCCCACAGCTCATGGACAGAATCTTGTCAAGTGCATAAGAAAGGTAAATATGGAGGGCATCTGATGCACTCATCCTGTTTTTCTCTTCCCCTCTGTACATCTCAACTAAATTATTCATAGCACCCAGATAATAATACTTCACCAATGGATTAATATTATCAACTGGCTCATGTTGAAAGAGTAATTATTCATAAGCTGTCAATCAAAGCATATGTGTTTAGAACATAGCAAGGTTTAAAGTAGAGAGCTTACAGGACAGCAATGGTTCTGCAAGTTAAGTTGGAACATTAAAACAATTCACTGCATTTTAGGATGAATAATCCCAAAGGGAAGGGGCAAATTTTAGAAACTTCGCAGGAGGGAGATTAGATGGCTTAATATAGGAGATTATGCAGCCCAGTGGAGGATTTGAGTAGGATTAATACAGCTGGATGGAGACCAAAGATGAAAGTGATGGCAAGATGAACTATTAATTTCTAAAGACCAAATATTCATCAGTTGAAGGCTTTCATGTAGCTCGGCTGGTCGAGTGCATGCCGAGTAGGCATAAAACCCTGAGTTCAATTCCCAATACCCATAACCCATGCATGGCACATGGGAAGCAAAGGCAAGAGGAGCATAAATTCAGGTTATGCTAAGATGTATAGACAGTTTCAGGTTATCTGGGGTTACATGAAAACCTATCTCAAAAATAAATAAATAAATAAATAAATAAATAAATAACAAGAAAAACATCTTCAATTGGAAATAGAGTTATGAGCTGGATTAAAATGCTATTGAATACCTTGCAATGATTTATTGAAAATTGACTTTATTTTACTATTATGGGTGGACCACAGTGTATGGGAACATATTAAATTCTTTCTAAATCTTGTTCTACCACTGCAGTAACGTGTAATCTCTGTTTTTATTAAAATCCAATTTCTTGCAGTTCGCTTTCTTCTGAGTCAGAGTTCCTGATCCAGGTGACCTGCTAAGCTGTTTTAAGATAATAACTTCAAAAGAGCTTTCATGTAGACCATAGGCTACTCTCATTTGGCATTTATGCCTATCAAAGAATGCTGTTGGTATTTTTATTTCCTTAATTTTTCTTCCACTAATTAAATTAATCTACTTAATGACACTTTTGTGCTTTTGTATGGTCAAAAACAAAACAAATGCTCTACTCATTACTACCCTTTACCAATAGAAGTTATAACTCAAAAATCAGAGGCTAGGTTTGTACATCTTATTGTTTTGATCAGTTGGTCTACCCTGTAGAAAGAAGTGGCTAGAGAAAGTATTTCAGTATACATGAGATGATGGGCCTTGAAGTAAAACGGAGTGAGCTCAGGGATTTATTTTAGACAGAGCCTCATGTATACTAATCTGACCTGGAATTCAGTAGTCAAGGAAGATCTTGAACTTCTGATTTCTCCTGCCACTGAGTGCTGGGACTGTGAGCATTCACCTCCATAGCCAGCATATATAGTCCTGGGAATCAAATCTAAGACTTCATCTCTAAAGAAGTTACTTATTTTGAGTCCCCCATCAAACATTTGTCTATTCCAGATTCTAAATGGTCTAAATGGATGCTAAATGGAGAGAAATAATTTTAAACTACATTTTAATATGAATACAATTATCTGTCAGTGGAGTTTCCTAAACAGCAATAGGTTATAGGAAGTCCAGTGCAGGGAGACACTAAAGGAAGCCGGAGATGAGGAAAACAGAAAATGAGGGACAATCCCAAATGAGCAGGTACAAATAAACAAAACTAGAGTGAGATAATGAAAGGCTCATATGCCAAGAAGTTGGTACAGAGAAGAAGAGAGGAGAGATAGAAGTGGAAAGAGAAGAGTTAGAAGGAAAAATGAGAAGATTGGAGGTGGCGGTGAGGTAACGCTAGAACTCAATGGTCTGCTCTAAATTTCTAGTAGCCAGGAGGACCCCACAGAAAATAACAACTAAATGTGATGCAACATCTTGTGGGGGATCCACAGGGAACAAAAAATGATATTAAAATGAAAAGCAATGAATTCTGAATGGAGTTGAACTTTACTCAATAGTACTGTACCAGTGTTACTCATGAACCGTGAAGGTGCACTGTTCACAGTGCTAGAATAAAGGAAACTGGAAGCCAGATGTGAGAGAGTTCTGCACTTCTCTTAGAAATTTTCTCTAAGTCTGGAAGCATTCTAAAATAAGTTTTTAAAAGTTGGTGACCTAGAAACATGTTTTTCTACTGATTTTTTTTCCAAAAGCTTCTAACTCCTTTTGAAGGGTGAAAAATAAGAAGCAGTAAGGCTAAAATACTGATACAGGCCTGATATCACAGAGGCAAAATTTGGGGGGTAAGATGTAAACAATCAATTAAGAAATTTAAAAGATCTGTGTGTTAAAACACATATGTCCTTAACATTACCAAAGTTCGAGATTTAGCCTTATTTAGTTATATAAAGACAGATAACAACCTTTTGTTTATTTAAGCAAATTACCTGGAAAATAGTCTTAATCAAGTAATACCAAGTAAATTTCTCCCTAGGCATGCTAACCTTCTACAGCTACAGAAAGAGAACATCAGACCAAATGCAAGTGACTAGTACTTCATACAAAGCAGATGGTTGAGCTTGTATCAAAAGGAAAATATTAAAAGGACTTCAGCACTGCCTCTATTAATACTATCAATAAAACTCTAATATCATTATGTAGAAAAGAGATCAGTGGCAACAGAGTCCTTGTATAGATAGCTCAATAACGTGTCACTACACATACAACAACTGCTTAGCAAAAAGCCATAAAATATACACACAAAGAAATAATGTTCCCCACACTGAACATCTCCTTCAGCTTGTTCTTCCCACATGTGAGACAGTGCTCTTTTTTTACAATATTGCCTCTGTCATCAAGCAGCTAAACCTGAAAATTTTTGAGGCAGACCTACAGATTTCTGTGGCCATCTGAGTTCACGTAAAATCAGGCCACTTTCACAAGGAGTCTATTGAATATCAGGTTTGTGTCAAGGTTTTAATTTCACAGTAGATTTAACCAAAGAGATGTAATTTCATCAAATTAAAAAATGCATGCCTTACAATAACCCCCAAACCCTCCAGGAGTGAACTCAGACCAGAAAGTTTGATCAGAGCCTCAACTAGAAAGGAAAAGAAAAAATAGCAAAGAGGCTATATAATTTAAAACTTCAGACACTCAGAATGAGGGGGAAGTGGAAGATTAACATTCTGTAAAAAAGGACACCATTCTCGCTGACTGGAGAAAAGCTCTCCAATTAAAGGGCACTTGTGTGGCCTCAGCTCACTTCTCCAAAATCCGCTGTGTGTATACATCACAAAGGGTGCCCAAGCAACTCCCAGAAATGAGAGGGAGGAGAGTGTAGTGTAAGCCATAGGATGTGACTGTCTTCCATACACATGGGCATAGGTGAGATCAAGAGGGAATAAGAACTGCACAGAGAACAGAGCTACACAGAGGAGAAGCGGGGAGGCAGGGTGAGTGAGGAAAGAATGAGGCAACAGAAGTCAACTTATGATAAAACTTTTAAGTAAAGGTGAGTAACAGACTGTATTATTGTATCAGTCCAGACTGTCACTGTGCTATCCTCACAATGATGCTACAGTCTCTGTGCCATTCAGCACATAAAATGGAAAAATGAAGATTACCTGAATTAAGTGCCTTACCCTTTCGATGTATAGGTACAAAACAAGTCTCAAGTTGGTTTAACTCCTTGACCCTTCACTTTTTCTGTGATTCAGTCCTACATGCCTAAGATAGAAGTCAGGATGTGGTTAATATAATCAGTCAGATAAAGTAAAAATAAAAGACCTCACATGTGTATATAAATCAGGATACCCATTCAGGTCTAAATTCCCTAACATAATGATTGTATTTATAGAAAATAATATTTTATGTTTCTATCAGCATGGTGAATCAACTGATAGACTTCCATTAAAAAATTAATTTGAGAGGGTAGAGAGATGGTTCAGAAGTTAAAAGGACATACTGCTCTTGGAGAGAACCTGAGTTACATTCCCAGCATCCACCCCAGATGGCTCACAACCAGTTTTAACTCAAGCTCTAGGAGATCTGACCCCCACTCTGGCCTCTGTGGGTACCTGCACTCACATGCACATACCCAAACACGGACAAGCATACATATACACATACTGTTAACACAATGAAAAAAATATATTAAAATGCTTTAAAAATTGAACTTTCTGGAGGTATACTGAGATATGTTAACAATAACATAAAATAATGATGGGCCTATAATGCAGCTAGAAGTTGGTATGTCAGTCTATGGAGCTTGCACACTTAAGATTATACAATTTATGGCATGTAAATTACACAGCCATTAAAAGAGCTAGCTAAATGAGTGAATAGGTGAACAATATGGAAAAACTAATTTCTATTTCTGATCACATTGGAGCTAGTAGAACAGCATTCTCTTTAAAGACAACATGAAAATTCAAGCCAAACATGAGAGTAAATTGCTTGAAGGAATTGGATTGCTGTTGAGAAGATGAAAACTTGGTAAGTCAAAATCCAGAGGAGAAGGAAATTCATTAAGATGAGTCTAATATTCTGTGTCCAACTTCTCTCCTTGGGGGAGTCGGGTTTTTTGTTTTGTTTTGTTTTTTAATTGAGAGAGTAAGAAGTCAAGAAAAGGATGATGGATATGAGAACATCAGAGAATGCAGACGTCTTTCATGGGTAAGCAGACAGAAACAGTGTTTAGGAATGCTGACATGGGTTGGTCTTGAGAGTACCCGGTTTTCTACAAAATTAAGGCCCAAAAAGTAAGACCAACAAGCATGGATTTCCCTCCAAGCACATGCTCAATACTCAAGCTGTGCAAGAAAAAAAGGCAACACCTCAAAAGGGATATAACAGGAAAGGAGTGGAGCTGCATAGGCCTTGGGTGCATAGAGTAAAGTCTACAAAGTGGAAATCCGCACGCTACATCAAAGAGACGGACTATGAAGTGCCTTAGGCTTCCAGGTCACATGCTCACTGGAGCGGAAACTGCCAGAAGAGTCTAAACTGCATCATCCTCAGCTGCATTCCTTATCCGGTCTACTCTAGTTGACATGACCTCAAGAGAAAGGGTGGATCACTGTAGGACCCACAGGATCATCAGAGCATTCTTGATTTGGTCCTACTCTGAGTGGAACAGCCAACTAAAAATTATGCTATATTAACAAATAGGTTCTGTAGAAAATGACACCTTTTGATCAATAGATACAAATTCGTAGATAACCCAGTAGTCTTTCATTAGACACAACTAAATTAGCAGTGAAATGCATGTTTTTCTCTCATATACAGAAGCTAGATTGTGTGGGTGGGTAGGTGAGTATACATGTATGCATGCACATACATATACATGTGTTTGTAAGTCATTAAACTTGAGAGGGTAAGAGTCCTTAAGTGAAGGAGGAAGAGGGGTGAAGAAAAAAAGAAGAGAGAAAAATAATAATTGCAACCTTAAAACTATACTGCTCAATATGGTGGCCAATATATTTCACAATGTTTTGTACTGACCATATGAGGAGATGACATTTTGGATAATGTATGAAATCTAGTAGAACTAAGAGACACACAATCAAACCCATAAGGACAGGAGAATGAAGAAAGTAGACAGAAGAATATGGGAAGAGAAAACGGTTAAGAATATTCAAAGTTTGGAAAAGTATCAAGCCACTTACTGAAGAAGTGCTAGTTATCTGTAAAGAAGAGGTCACAGCAAAGTCATATTAGACTAAAACACCTTTAAGCAAAACCAAAGGGAAAGCCCTAAAAAGAAACAGAGACACTGATTAATCTCAAAGGAGCAACCATTGAGGCCAAAGCTGGACAAAGTGTGAACACCAAGAAAGCCCGGGATGGCATTTGAGGTTGCTCAAAGAGAGTATCAGCCGAATGGAATTCTAGTCTCAGGAAATATATCGTTCAAAATGGAAGGTTCCTAAAAGAAGCAGAATCTATCACCAGTAGGTCCATGGTGAAGCAGGGGAGCTCTAAATGGGCATCTTTAGTGAAAAGAAAATCCACAGTTAAACAGAAATATAAAATAGATAACATCTGTGTGGTTGTGAGAACAACAGAGCGGACTTTGAGGTTAAAAGCACCACTTTGGTGAAAAAAGAGGAGCATTTCATAGTGAGAAAAGGGTTAATGCTTTACCAAAAACATAATTATCCTAAACTTGAAGTAATCAAATAATACAGTTGCAAAACCAATAGAGCAGAATAGAAAACTAACGTGGTGACTCATGCTACTGATTTCAACACTGGAAAGGCTGAGACATCCTGACCAAAAGTTCAAAGCTAGCCTAGGCTAAGGGCAAAACACTGTCTCAAAAAAGGGAAAAATGAGACACAACTAAAAAAGTAGTTGACCCTAAGGCAACTTGAAGATTGTGTGCAAACATTGACTAAGCTGACCTATTGATGTGTATCAAACGTTATGTTGACCACAACAGAACTTATACCCCCAGTGGAAATTTTGTCAGAATTAGACGTAGTGGGCAATAATGAGATTCTTAACAATGTCAATGTATTTATTGTGATATACCGAATGCATACTCTGACATTTGAAACCATTTCTCAAAGAAAGATAAAAATATTGTACACTGTTTTTCTGTACCAGGCTTTCTTCACATACCTTAAATCCTCTAGGTCCATCCATAGGGTCACAAACAAACAAACCAGGACTTCCTCCCTTTCATGCCTGGATAATATTCCACTGAAAACATATAACACATTTTTCTCCATTCATCTCTGAACAAACACAGGTCAATTCCAACCTTGGCTATTATGAATGATGTTGCTGTGGGAATAGAAAGGTGCTTATCTCATGACCACTGTGATTTCGTTTCCTTTTTATATAAATCCAGTAGACTGCTAGCTCAGACAATAGTTCTACATTAATTTTTGAGGTGCCTCTACACTGTTTCCCACAATGCAACATCATTACAACACAGTTTAAATATGGATGTAGTCACTTCAGAAAATTCAGCAGTTGGTGAACTTCTTACTATTCATATTTTAATGAGATAGATGCACTTACCCATAAAACATCTTGCTTACTACCCTGTGCCTATTAAGTAGACCAACAAAATGATGCAATAAATATGCATGCAATAAGTACATATTCCTTGAACATTTAGAAACCCAAGGTATTTGGTCATATGTTAAGAATTTTAAAGCACAAGGACCTGAATACACATGATATTACTTTTGAGGCTGGAAAGTGCAGTCCTGGTGAGAACACTAGATGCTTTAGATGGCGTACTTCAGAGAACATGGTGGAATTAAACTACTGCTCTTGCTGCCATCTGCCCACGTCTTCATGTATTGTCACACTTAGATACAATTTGGAGATGTCTCATTATCTCATTTATTGAGTCAGCTCATTGAAAATTATCTCACTAATACCTTTCTAAGAAGACAGAACAAAAAAATGTTGTTTCTGTGTGACAAATGAAAAAAATAAATAGCCTCCAGTGAGTTAATTTCTTGATACAGTTGAACAAGTGGCTAAAATGAAGATCTATTATTTTAGCTTGCTCAAGATCTCTTTCCAGCCTAAGCATGGTGGTGGATGTCTATAATCCCAGTACTGGGGGAGCTGGGTTAGGAGAATCAGGAATTTGAGACCTGTCTGGGCTATGTGAACCATCTGAATATTAGTGTTTTAATATCAGCATCCATTTTTCTTTTGTATAATGATCTTTTTACTTTAAATTAAGGACTCTCAACTTTACTTCTTATTGAGGTTGGTCATCTGAAAAAAAAAAAAAGCCAAATTAACTAAGTTTATCTCCCTGAGACCTAATTCCTGAGGAGAGTGATGGATCCCTTGAGCTAAGTGAGTGAGTTATCTTGTTGGTTGTGCCCTAAAGGACTGACATTTTTTTCTACTATATAGATCCCCAAAATGGCCCAGCTCCTAGACCAACTTCCTATGACACGAATGTTCAACTCTTACTTTAACTCCTACAGTTCTCTCTATCCTTTTACATCAATCAGTCAGGAGTTAGTTGCCAATACTGACAGCCTAGAATGCTAATGGGCCCTGTGATAATCAGGCATAAGCCAGGTCTATAATCTAAATCTCCTTACTTTAAAATTAGAGCCTTCTCTAGCTCACCAGGTTCACCCAGAGTATACTTCAAGAAAGACTGTTGCTCCTTAATGCAAAGGTGCTTAGGAATACAATGTTGGGTCTGTTTACAACCAAAAGCTAGAAGTTAGCAAAGTTGAATGGAGAAATAAATAGTAACCTGGAATGATCTCCAAAAGCCATCAAATTTATGTTTCTGCTCAATAACATCAGAGTGTGGTGACAATGTTGTATAAATGATTTTTGAACATTCCTAGATGTCAATTTCATCATTAAATCTCTAAGAGCAGCCCAAAGTTGTACAATGAAAATAATTCAGGTTTAAAGGTGCAAATTCTAACTTTAAAACATCAAGGTTATATGCATTATATGTATGTGTAGATACATCTGTATTCATAAATATAACCTTGTCAGCTGGTATAATATTGCTTTTATGTATGTTTTCAGGCTACCCATTTAGTATTGGATAGCTCATTGATGTGCTCTTCTCTGGGGAAGACTATTTCTCCTTTTCTTGGCCTTCCTAGGTTGCCTGTAGTTCTTTGTGTAGGGTTGAGGCTTCTTGGACTCTCCCCCAACCACTTTGGCATGTCTGTTGTTGGTTGTTCATGTTCAGCTCATGCTTAGGCAGTCGTGTTGGTGAGACTTTGTGGGTGTAGCTTCTGACATGACTACAAAACACAATTCCATAGCAAACTCCTTGATCCTCTGGCTCTTACAATCTTTCCATGACCTCTTCCCCAATGTTCCCTGAGCCTTACGTGCAGGAGTGTTTTGTAGATAAACCAGTTGGGACTAGGCTCCACTGCTACAGGCCGCAGGCTCCATAATCTTCATTTGATTTGGTTGGGGTTTGTTAGATTGAAAAGAAAAAGTTAACCTTTCAGATGAAAAGATTTTTGGCTTTTTAAAAGTTAATTGTTTCATATTTAATGCAAAGGGGTCTTGGTTTGCCTAAATTATTATTTTCTCAAAACCTAAGGGAAAAATGCAAGCACTGAAAATAATGGGGCTCAATTATCCAGGATACAGACGCATGATGCTAAATGGAGAAAGGAACAAGGAGCAAGCATGAAAAGGAAGGCTGGATTTTTTTAATAAAACCAAAATTTCCTAGTAAACCAAGAATCTGTCAAAAAATAAGTCAAGTCTTTTTAAAAGGTGGCAAAGTCTAAAAAACAAAATCCACAGTGGGAGGTAGGAAAACTGTCATTCTTGTCAGCTGCAATTCACTTGAGAAGACACACACTCAGGGGAAGCTGGATTTGTATTTTGGTGAAGAAAAATATGATTAATTACACAAAATATCCCAAGACGTCATCCCAAGAAACCAACAAACACTTTGAGAAATCTTTCATAGTATTCTTTGAAGGTCCCCCAAGGTTTCAAAACAACTAAGAAAAGAGTGTTGTCAACCTGAAACTTGGTTTTTTAAGCAATGATTCATCTTTTCTTAAACACATTGTTGAGCTCCAGATCAAATCATGAGCCAATAATCCAGGTTGGAGATGACTAAGATAATGCATCAAAGATCTGTCAGCATCTCTGCAATACACGGGCAATGACTCTATAACTGATAGGAGACCCCAAACTAGACTAACCCCCTATTCTGCACACACACACACACACACACACACACACACACACACACACACACATACACACTGTTGATTGGATTTAGCGTGACAAAAAAAAAATTCACCAAATATGTACAGGGAGCTATTAGATATTTTCCCCACTGATTCATTCTTCTTTCTGAAGATCTTTTGATTTCTTCCACCTTACCTGTCCTTACGCCATTCAATGAAAGGGCATGAATAGAAACCCCAAAGTTCCCATGTGGACACAGACATTCTTTTCCTTCTGCTTGCCTGCATATGACCATGATCAAGTTAGGGGATGGTGGCCTCATGCTCTCCAAAAGAGATCATAAGAAATGAATCATATGAAGCTCAATCAGACATTTGCACAATAACACTTTGTTAAGCAGGCAGGCCCCTCACCAAATTCAATGATGGAATGGGCCTAGTGGAAGAATTCAAACCTCAAAGGGCTTTGCAAAGCCACGTTTAACCACAACAATACCAAGGTAGCAATGAAGATCAAACAAATCAAGGTGAGAAGCCCTTTGTTTTTTAAGCAGGACAACCTCTGCTTATCTAGCCTCTGGGGTACCATGAAAGAAAGGTTCTCACTGCTCTGTCTCTGGTGGAAAAAAAATAATTATACACATTCCTGCAGCAAAAGATTGCTTTTTTTTATTTAAGATTTTTTTTTCATTTTACATACTAACCACAGATCCTCACCTGCTATTCCACTAGCCCATCCCCCACCCCCTCCTCCAAAAGGGTAAGGCCTCCCATGGGGAGTCAACAAAGCCTGGTATATTCAGTTGAGGCAGGACCAAGGCCCTCCCTTCTGCATCAAGGCTGAGCAGGGCATCCTACCATAAGTAATGGGCTCCAGAAAGCCAGCTCATGCACCAGGGACAGATCCTGATCCCACTGCTAGGGGCCCTTCAAACAGACCAAGCTACACAACTGTCTCCCATATGCAGAGGGCCTAGTCCGGTCCCACGCAGGCTCCACAGCTGTCAGTCTATAGTTTGTGAGTTCTCACAAGTTGGTAGATTTCCCCATCATGATCTTGACCCCCCCTCCTTGCTCATATAATCCCTCTTCCCTCTCTTCAACTGGACTCCTAGAGCTTGGCCTGGTGCTTGGTTGTAGATCTCTGCATCTGCTTCCATCAGTTACTAGATAAAGGCTCTATGATGACAGGGTATTCACCAATCTGATTACCAGGGTAAGCCAGTTCAGGCATCCTCTCCACTATTGCTAATAGTCTAATCTGGGGTTATCCTTAGAGATTACTAGGAATTTCCCTAACACCAGATTTCTCCCCAAGCCCATAATGTCTCCCTCTATCAAGATACTGCTTTCATTGCTCTCCCACTCCATCCCTCCTCAAGCTCAACCATTCCATTCCCTCATGTTTTCATCCCCTAACCCCTTCGCTCTATTGTTTCCCCCCTTGTACCCATTTTACTGACTTCTCAGAAAATTGGGAATCAATCTCCCTCAAGACCCAGTGATACCACTCTTGGGCATATACCCAAGGAATGCTCAACCATACCACAAGGACACTTGCTCAACTGTGTTCATAGCAGCATTATTCATAATAGCCAGAATCTGAAAGCAGCCTAGACGTCCCTCAACCAAAGAATGGATAAAGAAAATGAGGTACATATAAACGATGGAGTATTACTCAGCTGTGAAAAACAATGACATCATGAAATTTGCAGGCAAATGGATGGAACCAGAAAATATCATCCTGAGTGAGGTAACCCAGACTCAGAAAGACAAACATGGTACGTACTCACTCATAAGTGGATACTAGATATAAAGCAAAGGATAACCAGATTTGCTTTCATTTTTATTTTAATGTTTGTTTTTGGTTTAGATCCCAGGAAGCTCCAGATAGCCCTTTACCTATATATATATATATGAGGACACAGCAAGAGATAACAGTCCATAGTCAGGAAGAGGCCCTCACTGCTTGCTGACATCCTCTCCTCAGCCTTCACATCTCCAGAAAGGGGGGAAATGAAATGTTACAATTGTTTACAAATTACTTACTCTCTGTTGCTTTATTGTAAGACCAACATCTGTCTATCTACTTATCTGTCTATTCATCTATCTATCTATCTACCTACCTATCTTTCCTCCCCCTCCCTCTCTCTGTCCCCTCATTATCATGTATCTTTATCTGTACTCCTTAACAACGTATTGTCTAGTTTTGATTACCCTTTGTGGGGGACTCTGTTGGCTGTCTCAGCCCATTTATCAATGTCTACAAAATAGTAATACTGGAATTAGAATTGGGGTGAATCTATAAGAAAGGTTGAGAAGAATTAAAATCTTAATGACAGTGAATCTTTTGATCCATGAAGACTAAACACCTCCACTCATTTAAACTTTTGATACTTTGGGTCAGGGGTTTTTACTACATTGGTACTTACTATATGTTTCTTGTTTTATGTAATTATTTCTTTAAAATGATATTTTTATTAATTCTTTGGGAATTTCACATCATACACCTGATCACACTCACTTTCCAGCCCTTCCATCTCCGGTGTCCTGCACTTGTGACCTCTCCATCCCCAAACAAATAGAAAAAACACAAGTACAGCTTGTGTTGTCCATATAACTATTAGAGCACGGTCAAACTCCCAATGGTCCACCTCCTAAAGAAAATGACAACTGAATCCTTCCCCACCTGCATCCCAGCCAGGAGCCATCAACTGTGGAGAACTACACTTCGGCATCCTTATTACAGTTTTTAAAAGTTCTCTTTGATGGCTTCCTTTTCAGGCTGTTACTTTGCCAGGTGGCCTGGGAGGAAGTAGGGGTTGTCACAGAAGCCTTCTCTGTTCCTCTTTCTCAATTGTGCAGTCATCAATATCACTGCCGAAATCCTTGCTCTTTACAGGCAACTAGAGCTGAGATCACGGGCTTCTTCATGGTTTTTTGTTGACAGCATAGACCATGAACATGTCCCTTGGCTGAAATAGAGGCAGCTTGGATCATAGACATCAACATGGCCTTGGGTAGCTGCCCAGATAATGGATATCACATGGCCTTTTGTAGTGATATATTCTGTACGCTAATAAACTTGCCTGGGGATAGGAGGACAGAGACAGCCACTAGATTAGACATAGAGTCCAGACAGTGGTGGAGTCCTCTGGATCTCTGTGAGTTCAAGGCCACACTGGAAACAGAGCTAGGCAGTGGTGGCACACACCTTTAATCCCAAAAGGTAGAGATCCTCTGGATCTCTGTGAGTTCAAGGCCACACTGGAAACAGAGCTAGGCAGTGGTGGCACACACCTTTAATCCCAGTACTGGGAAGCACACAAGCCTTTAACCCCAGGAAGCAACGGCAGGACAGAGAAAGGTATATAAAGTGTGAAGAAACAGGAACTAAAGCAATTTAGCTGAGATCCTTTCAGGTGAGGACTTAGAGGCTTTCAGTCTGAAGAAACAGGATCAGCTGAGGAGTTGGCAAGGTGAGGTTGGCTGTGACTTGCTCAGCTTCTCTGATCTTTCAGCTTTCACCCTGATATCTGGCTCTGGGTTTTTTTTTGTTTTTTTTTGTTTGTTTGTTTGTTTGTTTGTTTGTTTTGGTTTTTCGAGACAGGGTTTCTCTGTGTAGCTTTGCGCCTTTCCTGGAACTCGCTTTGGAGACCAGGCTGGCCTCGAACTCACAGAGATCCGCCTAGCTCTGCCTCCCGAGTGCTGGGATTAAAGGCGTGCGCCACCACCGCCCGGCGGCTCTGGGTTTTTTATTAAAAGACCATCTAACATTCGAACAACAGCCTTTGGTGGTTAACGCGTACCTCAGACATCAACACAGACCCCAGCTTCAGTAGGACAACAGACACAGACATGGCCCTTGGCATCAGCACAGGCCTGGACTTCACTATGGCCTCAGGTGACAGGTCAGGCCAATCAGATCAGTATGGCCCCCTGTGGCAGCAAGGCCAACAGACCTCAGTATGGCTTCAGGCTGTTGTGTATTATTTTTTTTTTTTTATCACATTTTGATTTCAAATTCTAGCTGTTTCTTAGTGGTACATACAAATACAATTGCCTTCTGATGAATAATATGGTACTTATGATTGTGCTATGTTTGTTCATCAATTCTGGTAGATCTTTCGTGAGTCTTTGGTGTTCTCCACATAGAAAACCATTTCGTGTATCAGCAAAGACAGTTTCATTTCCTCCTTACCAACCTGTTTGCTTTTAATTTCCTTTATGCACCTGAATGTGCTAGTTTTGCTCATCCACAGTAAGAAGATGTTGAGGGACGGTGTGGTGATTTGAATGCGAATGGCCCCCACGGGCTCATATGTTTGAATGCTTAGTCCCCAGTTGGTCAAATTATTTGGGAGGGATTAGGAGGTGTGGCCTTGTTAGAGGAGGTTTGTTACCAGGGCTGGGCTTTGAGGTTTCAAAACTCTACATGATTCTCAGTTAGCTCTCTCTCTCCCTTTGTGGTTGTGTCTCAAGTTGTGAGCTCTGTGCTACTGTTCTAGCACTACGCCTACCTGCCTGCTGTCATGCCCTCCACCGTGATAGTCATGGCCTCTAACCCTCCGAAACTGTAAGCCCCCCAATAAATGCTTTCTTCTGTAAGTTGCCTTGACCATGGTATCTATCACAGCACTAGAACGGTAACCAAGACAGATGCTGAGAAAGGACACCTGGGAAAAGTTGATCTTAGGAAGGGTGAGTCTCATCTCATGCCAATGTGTCTGGTTTGCTGCACATTTTACTGCAAGGCTTCTATAAGCATGCTTTATCTAGCTCAGAAATCCCCATTCTTCCTAGGTTACTGTTATGATAGTTATGTTATGGATAGACTGAGCTTTGGGTATTCACATCACTCTCTCCATGCTTGAATTAACCTCATTAGTTCATTTTGCACAATGCATCTTTGGATCCAAAGTGCTAGTGTTTTGCTATGGAAATTTGCATTGATGATGAGAAACAACTAGCCTGTCATTTTTCTTTCTTTTCTTTTCTTTTTTTTTACTATCTTTATCTGGTTTTAGAATCAGGGTAACTTTGGTCTCAGAGAATGAACTAGGAAGTGTTAAATATTTCAAAGTTTTTAAAGAGTTTGTGGCAAATGTGTGGTAGAATTCACCGTAAAAAACACCATCTGGACTTGGTGCTTTCTTTACGAAAAGGTTATGAATTGCTAATTAAGTCTCTAATAAATATAAGACATCTACTTCTAGTTGTGTAGTTTTGGTTTTCTGTTTGGAGGAATGAATCCTCCACTTTACAGATGTAAGGTCACAGCAACAGTAACTTCTGAAAACTCATCGGTAGGCATCAGAAGGTTCTTCCTTCTGCAGGTCTATCAAGAAAGTTGATTAAAATTGTGCCGCAAGCATTGTTTCTGAATATGGTCATCATAGCCCTCACCTCAAGTCTCCTTTACCTCTAGCATCGTCTGAGTCTTTTCCTTCAGTGAGTAACTTAAGGGAGACCCTAGACCAGTCCACTTAAAGCTGACTAACTCACCTACCATGTTGGAGATACCACTTGAAGAGATCGTGAGAAAATCAAAATATGCCTGAGAAGCCTTCACTCTTAAGCCCACACACCACATAGGTGAATGCCAATAAAGATAGCCCAAAATGACTCCAGCCTCAGGTACAGAATAATGACAATTTCATATGATTACAAACCACAATCACCCTGCTGAGACACCGGGAACCACTTAACCTTGAGAAAGAGTGGTTTTTGTAATCAAGACATGACCTTTTTGGGTCCTCACTCATAATTGGTAATACATTCAAATAACTACCACACTGTGTTGTAGTGAGAATTCGGTTAGATTATGCAAGCAAAAGTTTTAGTGTAAGGTCTGAATCATAGTAAACCTTAAACAAACGTGAACTGCTAATAGTGGATGAAGGTTTGATCAGGAAGGACAGCAGAAGACAAAACAAGTTGGTGGTAGCCAGGCTGACTTCCGGTGGTAGCCAGGCTGACTTCCGGTGGTAGCCAGGCTGACTTCCGGTCATGGCGACCCACACAGAGGAAGTGAACTTTCACCCCTTCTGTGCAGGCAAGTTGGTGGGAGAGTCAAGTTCACTTAAAAAGCCAGTGTAGTTATTTCAGAGTTCTGTTGGATCAGTAATTACCTCGCGCCAGTTTAGTAGGATAGCTAATGAAGCTGGCTTGAAAGGCACAATTTTTTGTTTGTTTTTGTATTCTTGGCAGTTCTTTCATACAGCAGTCTTTCGGCTTAAGCTTACACTGTGGTACTCCAGTATGTTAGGGTGTGACTGTGTTATGTTTTAGAAGTTTACTACTCCTGTTTCTAGCGCTGATACTGTTCATTGAACAGGTTTTTATAAAGTGTCTGGGAGTTGGTTAAGTCTCTTGTGAAAATTGATGGAGCCAGAAAAGAAAACGTTATATTGATTTTAAAAGGTGAGTAAAATACAAGATTAAAATGTTAATAAAGTCAAGTGGATGAATAGTATTCTCCATTCAGATTGCATTGGAAAGAAAGAAAAGAGAAAGAAAACAACTACGATTATAGGAAGTTTAAAACCAGAAACAGAATAGCATTCAGGAAAAAAAACAAACAAACAAACTCAGATCTCTGTTCTAAATATAATGCAGGGTGTTCACTGGCAGGCCCTAGAGAAGACCACCGATCGCCAACAAGTTCCCAAGGCATATCAGAATTACAGTTTTTTAAAAAGGTATTCTCAAATTGAGCTATAATTCAAAGTTACTTCTGAAGCTTTCAAACCTGAAGGAAATACCCCACTGTGATTGGTAGGATGAAACAATGCTTTGAAACACACTCCTCTTTCATTTGAAGTACACTTTGATAGTATGTTGCTGGAAAAGATACAGCGAAAGAACCCAACCTCATGGAATTGCTTGAGATGAGCAACCATTTGAGGTCATTTTGTCAGGCTATGCGGCAGATCACATTAACCTCTGTGATCAGTTTTCCCCATGTGCCTTGCCTTAGAGCTTATTTCTTCTGAGTGTGGAAGATAGTGACATCCACACTCTTCATACCAGTCATAGACAGAACTGGATTTTATCTTGTCACCCAGAATGTTCTCATATTTACATGACACACAACTAAAATGGAAATATTTTCTTTGTAAACCAGTGAGCTCAATTATTTGCTTACAGGAGTATGGAAAAGGGGTTACTTACAGAAACATGGTCACCTTATCAATGGATATCCCCCTATAATGCATAACCTAACCATGCACAATGATCTACAGGTTTGATTTTGTTTTGTTTTGTTTTGTTTTTTGTTTTTGTTTTTCTTATTTTTACTCCTTTCTATATTGTTGGTTGTTTTTGCTCTTTTGAGGGTCAGCGACCCAGCTCCCAAATAAATCGCACATGAAGGCTTATTTTTAATTACAAATGCCTGGCCTTAGCTCGGCTTGTTTTTAGCCAGCTTTCCTTAACTGAAATTATCCCATCTACCTTTTGTCTCTGGGCTTTTCCTGTTCTCTTACTTCTGTAATCTTACTCTTACTCCATGACTTGCTGTGTAACTGGGTGGCTGGCCCCCTGGAGTCCTTCTCCTTCTCTGGCTACTTCTTCTTCCCTCCCAGATTTCTCCTTCTATATATTCTCTCTGCCTGTCAGTCCCACCTATCCTTTCTCCTGCCTCACTATTGGCCATTCAGTTCTTTATTAGACCATCAGGTGTTTTAGACAGGCAAAGTATCACAGCTTCACAAAGTTAAACAAATGCAACATAAACAAAAGTAGCACATCTTAAAATAATATTCCCCAACACTTCTATCTACTTACTTTTATTCTATTCTTTCATTATAGATGCTGGTGATGATTTGGTCAAGGGATTTCTAACAAGCCACTAAGCACTTGACAATTGCCTTAGAAAACACTGTATTGAAGGACTGCCTGTTCAATACAATGAAACCTTTGCTGCCTTTTCTATTAATTGTTTGTGCTTTCAATCATCAAATCCATTATATGCAATGTACTACATGTCTGGACATACAGTTAGATTTTTATCTATTCATTTACCAATTTTCATCACCTCAAATATCTCTTTCATACATCAAATATGTCAGGTATATAGGCATGAAGGGTATATATAATGAAAAACAAATAGTGCTACCTTCAAGGAGTTTAGGGTCAAAACAATAATTTAATTTTTTAATTCCACAAATACAAAATTTGAACATGATAATTGATATAAATAATGATCAAGTTCAGTGATAAAGCAGACTATCAATTTAAAAAAATTCTTGTTTAGACAGAGTGGCCAAAAGAAGCTTCTCTACAAAGACAACGTGTCTTATTGCTATGAAGAGATACCATGAACACAGTAACTCTTATAAAGGAAAACATTTAATGAGAGGGCTTACAGTTTCAAAGGTTCAGTCCATTATCATCATGGCAGGAGCATGGTGGTGTATAGGCAGACATGGTACTGGAGAAGTAGGTGAGAGTCCTACATCTTGCAGGCAACAGGAAGTCAACTTGTAGGTAGTATGCTGAGCATAGGAAACCTCAAAGCCCTCCCCCACAGTGACACACTTCCTTTAACAAGGCCATAACCACTCCAACAGAGCCACACCTCCTAATAGTACCACTCTTTGTGAACGTATGGGGTCAATTACATTCAAACTACAACACAATATCTCAACTAAACCCCAGTAGTTTCTCTCTGATAACTGGTCCCTTCTTATCTTAATGCTTGTCATGTTTCCAAGCTAAGCATCTAATTTCTCAGTTCAAGGACAGATAAGGGGAGCCTCTCGGCTAAATTCTGGTGAATGGAATGTGAGCAGAAGTCATCTGTATCATTTCTGGGTGTTGTTATCAACTCAGGGAAGGCACTGCCCTGGTTTGTTTCCCATGTCAACTAGTTGGGAGAATGCACAAATGGGGACATTAGACTCAGGTATAGAGCATAGATGTGAACGTTGTTGACCTACCTGCCAAACTTGTAGCCCTCACCTTTTGGGGGGCTCTCCCATGAAAAATAAAGAAGCTTACATGTGGCTAAGCCACTGTGTTACAGACTTCCTTTGTTCTGTCCACAAAACACAAGAGATCAAGATCTTAAGGATGAAAATAACAAGCCACTTAAGAGTCAAGCTTTGGTCATAGCTAAGGAGTTGAGGATGTCAGACAGGGCCTAGACTGCGCTAGGTAAGGGAAGCATAGAACAACTGGAATCAGATGGATAAAAACAAGGTTTATGATAATGGTGTTTGGAGTAAGACTGATAATAATTTTGTTGAATTTGGATTAGTAGTTCCTAATACCAATGTGAAACATTTTGAACACTGACTGGGTGCACTTAGACCTGGCAAATCAAACTTTGGCTAAGAACCTGTTTATCTCTTGAGTTGAGTGACTTCCAAACCTACATAGCCCAAATACGCATTTGAACATTTTGAATAGTCTTTATTTTAAATGAAAGTTAACAGTCCCCCCCCAAACTGTACACAAAGGACCCATAGAGATGCTGTGAGTTTTATTTCCACTAATTTCTCTAAATGGTCACATCATTGCTTTCCTGACTATTTAGGACAATTAATGTCAACATTTATTTTTGTTTCATTTTTATAAAGTGACAATATTTCTACCTCAGTCAGCTCAAACCACAAACAATATAATCCAATTTACTTTGCTTCTCACCGATTATTTCCACTGCCTTTTGTGCTTAGCCTGTCAGTAAATCAATTTTAATATTTAATACTTTCATATTTGCAAGCAAAAGGTTCTGCTTTTATTTTAATGTCAATATGTCCAGCATGTATAAGTCTTTAAAATGATTTGAAGCACATCTTACTGACATGCAGAGATTTAAAAAAAGAAATTTAATAATAATATACTGAAACCTGTTTTCATCGATAGAAATCTCCAACTGTTTCCTCAAAGACCGTCAAGTTGAGTGAAAACAGTGTGAAAGATTTAAACACACGGCTTACCTAATTAGCTGGATACATTTGAAACTATACCACCAGGATTGTAGATCCAAGGCAAAGCAGGCTGTTGTTTGCAACTAGGATAAAAATGTAATTTAACTTGTACTATAATGAGAAGGGGTTTAATGAGAATAACTACAGGACTCTACTTTATCAGCATTCCAGACAGATGTTTTCATATGTTTATATTTAATTTTTATTGGTTCTTTAGAATGTGATGCAATGTGTTTTGACCACATTCATCCCTTTTCCAGTCTCTCTTGACCAAGGGTTCATATGTTGTTATAATATATTAATGAAAAGCCATAGCAAACAGAGTTAGCAGCATCAATAATTTCTTTGGGATAATGACAAAATAAGAATTACTTAGGTATCTTGGGTGGATCTCAATCTGCAGCTTTAAATAATGACAATTAAAGAAAAAGCAATAAAATGCCCACTTCCCCTTCACAAACCACTCACCCATACTGTCCACTGAAAGGGTCTAGCACAGCTCATAAATTAAGTGGGGACAGAGGAAAAAGCAGGGTGAATCATTTTCTATAACTGGACCAGTGATTAAGGCTCAAAATTAACGTTGTTACTGGAAATGATTTTAAAGGATAGTACATACATCAACCTCTCAAAAATAAATTCCAATTGTATGTAATACCATGATGCCACCAAAATACCCAGAACCTTCTAGAAGTGAATCATTCTGTATAAGCTGTATGTCTAAAGCAATTGCTTTTGCACTCCATGGTTTTTCTAAAACAGAATCTACAGAGAGTGACTCTCTCCAAGTGACTCACAGTTATCATCGTGAAGTCAGTCATTGTACCTCACTTTACAAGGGATATGATCAAAGGCCACAGCGCCTGACCTCACAGTAGATAACAATGCACCAGAAGCTTTGTCTTTGGCATGATGTACACTGAGGTGACTTCTTTATGTCTTTTATTTACCAACTGTCTCTGCCCTGTCACTCACCAAACATCAAGAGAAAGAAAAAGTTGAATGTGGTTTCAGAGTCCTTAGAAAGCACACTTTGGACTCCTCACTTGGCACCTTAGAAGCAAGTGGACATGGAATAACTTCCTCCATTTTGTGCACCTCCATTTCCTCACGTACACAATAGCACTTACTGACCCTGACCTGGAGACAACCAGGGATGAACACTTGTCTAGTCCCCGCCCTATTGCTTACACCCACACATGTATCTGAAATTTGCTGGATTTATATACTGGGACACAACTGACAGCTGCTTTTAATGGATTCCCCTCAGAGGAATAAAAATCACACAATGTATGTTACATTTTATACAGAGTGCCAATGTGTGTGATACTCAGCGGTAGCCAACCAGGAAAAAAGAATAAGAAGGAGGAGGAGGAGGAGGAGGAGGAGGAGGAGGAGGAGGAGGAGGAGGAGGAGGAGGAGAAGGAGAAGAAGGAGAAGAAGAAGAAGAAGAAGAAGAAGAAGAAGAAGAAGAAGAAGAAGAAGAAGAAGAAGAAGAAGAAGAAGAAGAAGAAAAAGAAGAAGAAGAAGAAAAAGAAGAAGAAGAAGAAAAAGAAGAAGAAGAAGAAGAAGAAGAAGAAGAAGAAGAAGAAGAAGAAGAAGAAGAAGAAGAAGAAGAAGAAGAAGAAGACAACTACAGAGAAACAATAAAGATGTTAAATATGTACTAACTTGTTGCAGGGGAACCTGTCAGCTTATGTGGTCACTGCCCGTGGGTCTTTGAGCCCTGCTTTCCTTCTTTGTTTGTGAAATTTTAGAGGACATTAGAGAAATAGAGACCAGAGGACAGTAACCCAACTGACCTCTCTTGGGTAAGAAGTTTTTGTTCTGCTGGCTGTAGGTTTTGTGATTAGATGGTAGTCAATATAAAAGGATTTCTAATCCCAGATTACTAATTGATAGGAGAGAGTTTCTTTTGTTTTTTGTTTTTTGTTTTTTGTTTTTTGTTTTTTTTTTTGGACCACTGTGAGTATTATACAAACAATATCAGGCGAATTATTTTTCACTGGATTTAAAAGAATGCATTCATTGAAATCTACTTTCCAACATATGGCTTTAGGGCTTATGAGACAGTTCAGCTGGGAAAACTACCTGGGGCCAAGCCTGGAAACCTGAATTCAATGCCCAGGACTCATGTGGAAGAAGAAGATTGACTCAGGGAGTTTACCTCTGCCCTCCACGGGCACTGTAAATAATAACCAAACAAACTGCTTCAACACCAGCAGATATAAATGATCTGAATGTCCAGCCTTACCTACATTTGAAAATCAGTCATACCACTCATGTATGCACTGATTGACAAGAGAAAGGTTATTTACACTTTATATGGCTTGGTTTCTCTACTGTAGGCTGAGCAGATTCAATATGAAGAGCGTGATATCTCTGGAACTTTCCTATAAGTCTAAAGTTGTTCCTAAATAAAACGTTTATTTAATATCCCCAATCAAAACTCATTGATTCACCAAGTTGGACTTTGGTGCAATTGTTACAAATAAAACAATATAATTTTAAGAAAGAACAGGGTCTGAAGAAAGAACCAGAATTAAGTTCCAAACACTTAGGTCAAGAAGTTCACCACCACCTATAACTCTAGCTCTAGGGAATCCAACAGCCTCTACTGACCCCTGTAATCCACTGCACTTATGTACACATACACCAACACAGATACACATGTATACCCATAATGAAAAATAAAAGTCTAGGAAAAAACTAACAATATGTTTGCATAGCCAATATTTAGTTCTTAGAGGCAGTAAAGCTTGTTATCTAAGAGCACATTCTTTCCATTAAACCCTTCTTTGGTTCAAATCCTAACTTAGATAGTTACTAGCTGTGTGAATATGATGAATTCTTAGCTCCTTAGTATTTCAACATCTATAACTGCCAAGTGTAAATGATAATAATAATGCTATTGCTTAGTATCATTGTACAGATCAAACGTGTTTGTGTTTAGTATGTAGAAAGATTTTGGTGGTATTAGCATTTATCATTATTATTAATGCTACAAAGGAGATAGATAAATATGTGTCTCTGAATATTAGAACATATGATCAATGCATGTTGTGAATTTTGCAAGACAGTCTTGGTAGATTATCTTTTAAATCTTGTCCCATTCCCTCATCAAATATCATGCCAGCTGTCATTGTTAAAATGCCAGCAGTCATTGTTTCCTTCTCAAAAAAATAATAATAATATGGACCTGAAAATCAAGTTATTTTCTACAAGGAATGGGGGCTTCCCTACAGTTACCATAACAGAGCTGGACAGCAATGCTCACATCAGAACTAAGAAAGAGTGTGCCACCAGGACCACTGGTGTTCTTTTCAAATGTGAAGCAATTGTGTTGCTGAAGCCATCTCTCCACAACTTAAGCCTGTGATGCCCAAATGTCACCTCTCAGGGCTGTCAACGCCGGCTTTTAAAAATCCATCTGGAAAGGAAAATGTATCGAAGCACTATCAGGGAAGAATGTAAATGTCAACTCTGGATATCCAAGAGGAGAGGGGCTGCAGTTGCCTCCGCCTGACGAGAAAGCACAGCTCAAGTTCACTATCAGTTATGGCACCTGGCCCACAGCACATTTTACCCATAACAGGTCACAAGAGACCTTCCCACAGCAGTCACAGAAAGAGAATGGGGGGAAGACACAGAGAACAAGGGCCACGGATGTACACTGGAGAAAGAGCAGTGTCTTTAGAAATGGTGCTGGAGAATCGACATCCATGCCTCAAAACTCAAAACTGACCTCTGTCTCTCATAAGCTACAAAAAAAAAAAAAAAAAAAAAAAAAAACCTATGAAACTGCTAGAAGAAAACACAAATGAAATACTTCAAGACCTTGTCACAGCAATTAGGGAGTAAGACCCCAAAACACAGGCAACAGAACTGAAAGTTGGGTACTGGAATTACAGCAAACTAATATCTACACTGAGGGGGGAAATTCAACGGCATGGAGAGGCAGTATACAGGGTGGACGATCCTGTCACTTGCCGCCAAACGCTTTTAAGAGCTACTGTGTCTGTGGAATAAGCCAGATACAGAAAGATAAACATTTCCCTCTGTGACATCTGAGGAAGGTGGGAAAGAGAATCTGTTTGAATAGTGGCTAGTGGTTTCTACCATCAGGAAAAAGTAGAAGAGTGGAGATAAGGGAATGCTGGGTAATGGATACCAAAATACAGTGATCTAGGAGAAATAAGCAGTGTGCATGCCAGAGCACATTAGGGTGACTACAGCACACAACAACCTATTATATACTTTAGATTACTAGAAGAAAAGAACTCATGGACTCCAAATATATACAAATGGTAAGGAAATGGAAGTGTTCATTGCCCTGACTTAGTCCATACAAGCTATATATATGGATTGGCATGTACCCTGTAAGTATGTACAATTACTACATGCCTATCAACACCAAAAATATTGAGTAGGAATATTCAACAAACATAGAGATAAATTCCAGGACAGAGGAAATTTGTGTTTAAATTTTTCTGACAAAATCAGAGCAAGTGTTGATGAATCCCAGGGTCTTTTACATTTCTAGTGAATCTGTTGAGGTAATATAAATACGTTTGTTGTCCCTGAAGAGAAAAGCAATTAATTAGTAAATCCTTTGACATTTGCTTCAACTTCTGACTGAAAACAAGTTTAACCACCACACTTAGATTGTTTAGGAGCCAAAACTTTTCATAAAATTGTTTGGCTTGAGACATATTTTACATTGAAGAAAAATAAGTATCTTAAGAGCGTTTGTGTTTCATGTTTCTCTTGACCATGACTGTGGAGAAGTCTTACTCTGTTCAACTGACACACATCTGGAGTAGCTCCTGGTAGCTTGTTTCCTATACTTATCCCAAGGTCTACAAACCAACTTAACATAACATCTGCACCCTTCATACTGTTCTACCTTATGTTTTGAGCACATGATTGAAATAACGTCTTCCAGCAAAACTTAAAAACTTAAATTCATTTTAACATTTCTTAATCTTTCTGTAGGCAAAGCACTTTTATCACAGAAAACAGTGTGCTGTTCATGCCATAACATGAGTCACAAAAACCTTCTATGCAAAGTCTATAACCATTTGCAGTCTTTATGAAGGTTAAGAAATGTTGCCTAAAAGCCAGAGTGGCTCAGAAAATGTATCTAAGATGTTCAACTTCAAATCTTTGTCCTACAACTCAGATGTGCGTCCATGAAGAGATCTCTTAGCCTGTCAGACCACTAGCTCTAGTGCCCAAAAGCAAGCCCATGGTTGCTCCACTTGGGGCTATTATTCTGAATCCCACTGACATAGGACTGAATGCAATCATTCTCAAAAAGTGATCCACATACATTAGTATAATTACCAAGTTATTTTTCCTGATATTAAAAGCAAGACAGATATGAATATTTTGGCCCAACATTGAAACACATAACCTCGGAGTGTTTTTATTAGTCTCCTCATGAAATGAAATATCTATTCATAAAATGAAAACTCTGTTCAGCAGTTCTTTATCTACCCAAGTGTGTTTTCACCCTTGTAATAACATTCAAATTTTGAAAAACCCAACCTGTGCTTGAAATGATAATCATTGTTTGTATAGTTTCCCTGGGAAGCAAATCCTAGGGAAATCAACTAAATTAACTAAATTCATATCCCTGAACACCTCAAGTCACATGCTTGCCAGGCCATCTCTGGTGACTTGAGAGATAGAGGCAAGATCATTACTTAGGTGAACTTGGAATGCGTTTTTTCATTAACCTGCTCATTACATTTGATTAGCAAACAGGCTTTGTGCTTCCCCATTATTAATTGTTAGCTAAGGAAATGTGGTACCACTGAGAGCAACCTTGTATTGTACACCCACTAACATTGATGTAGAGGCTGAGGAGGAGGAAATCAAGCCCTAATGCCCAGCAACATTCTGCCTATGCAACAAGCTCACACATGCAGAGAGGCTCAAGGTTGCTCCACTAAACAAATTAAATCAAGTCTTTGTATGTACAGAAAACACACGCCCTAGGTTATCAATAACCTAAATAACCAGATAGCCTCTTCCATGAACTGACTCGTATCTGTCACACAGCAGAACTCATTTTCAATTCAGAAAATGTGGGCACTCTATTTCCATATGAGCTAATGCATGCAGAGAAAGGGTCTTCTTCTCTGTTTCATCTACAGCCTTGAACACACAATTTTCATTCACTGCTGTTATAGTTGATGTCAAAAAAAAAAGAGTACAAAGACTGAAGTTTTAAAGTCTGGCCAAGCATGGAGCAGTGGAGCAGAAAGCTTTGTTGCAATGACCTTTGGAATAGATTAAGTGTATTTTCCAGAAACCTTCCAAAGTCTCTCACGAGTGAGAATATCAAAAGGACATGCGTCCTAGGCAGAAGACTCTCTGAAGTGCTCATTTGTTCGGGTCTCTTCTTATCAACATACCAGGGATGAAGAGATGACCCTTTGATTATCTGCCAGGTTTCAAAGCCTCTGTCTTTTTGACTTAAGGCGACACCAACGAACCAATCAGATACGGCACTTATCAGAGTAGTTTGTCTCCAGGGAGTCAAGAGAGAGCTGGCCCTTGAAGCCCTGTCAAGGGATGGCTGGTCATTTTGCAAGGCAGTGGGAACCTGGTCAAACCCCACCTGGAACTGCACTCCAAACACACAGACGCTGCAGGCCTGGGGTCATCAAACCAAGGCGGGCATTCCTTAAAGCCATAGAGAGTCCTCTGCTCTTGAAGGACAGAGAGCTCGCGTGTCACTCAAACATACTTGTTATGCCCAAGTGTGCTACATTTGAATACACAAGGGCACAGGAAGGTCACTGTGTTCCGAAGAAGTAATTTTTGCAACTTTGAGCTAAGCCTCTGAGCCCTCAGCCCTTGATTCAGAGGCTAACGGCCTGTCTGTTCCAAATTGTGCTATTCATTCACACACACACAAAAGAAACTGTTCATCAATGTTTTACCCTCATTTTTAAAAAACAGTAAGGAGAAGGGGAAAGAAGACCAGATTTGGAATGACAAGACATACATTTCTAAATGTGCAAGAACACATTTTAATATCTTTAAAAGCGGGACACCATTGCTTAAGAAATCTAAAAACAGATTTAAGGAGTTCTGTGTTCAGGAAAGCTCTCTGTTGAAAAAAAAGAGAGAAAATGATGGTATTTGTGAAATAGACTTTCACTGTATGTTGAAGATTTGCTTTTTTAAATAATTCAAATATTAATGAAATGATTTGAAAAAAAAAAAAGAAACCAGTGAAAACTACTGAAGTTTAATAAAACTATTGACTTTTTTTTTTCCATGACCCAGATGAGACTGACTCGGGAGTGGTACCTACATTTTGCTACATGCGTTTTGCTGTATATATTTTGCTATATACGTTTTCCTTTATTTAAAAACATTAGGAAAGGAAGAAGGCAAATTCACGTTCTCACGGGAGAGGTTCTCTACGGGAGACAAATGAGCCGGCTGCAAGCTTTGTAAAGTGCTAACTAAAAGCAAAAGGTTAAACCATTTGCTCCTGTAAAGATTCTGTTTAAGTCCACTGAGTCTATCTCTGCCTGAGTCCTGCTTTAAAATCTTTGTCATTATGGCTCCCACATTACCCCTGCTGTTACAGTAGACGGCTTCATCCATGTCCAAGGCTACTTGAGAACCTGTTAGAACACTAAAGGGCCTCCCTAGACCACTCACTAAGATTCTACTCCATTTTCTCTTAGACCGGTTTTTGACCTTGAACTTGAGTTCCTGAAATTAGACTCCTTTTCTTTTCACGGACGTGTGACTTCATACCTGTTGGGGAATATTATTTTTAAATGTGTTGCATTTTTTCCAACTGCTTTTGTTAACAATTCAAAGACGTGTTTGATTAAATAAAATTAACCTGCAAGGGGGAGGCTGAGTCAGCAAGTAGGTGACAGGAAATGGTAAGGAGGAACCACATGTAGCAAGGATTTTTAAGTGAGGGCTGAGAGACACTGGGTTTCTTGGAAGACGACCGCAAAGGGAGAAGGTTAGCTACTTGCTGTTCAGCCTCTCTGAGCAAGCAGAATTCCACCTAAACTGTTGAACCGTGAGTTCTTTAGGTTTAGATAACGTTTCCCTTACTAGTTGGCAGCGGAGTTGCGATCTCTGACCGGGATAGCCACTGCTTACGGAGCAGCCACTGTAGATAATAGAAAACAGAGGACAACACATACCTCGTGTGAAATCTTTATTTTTCTAACCCAGTGCAATGGGTGGAATTCAAGCCAAACGTTCTGTGTCCGTGTCTTAGTTGCCCCATACTGTGAAGGTGAACTTACTTGAGCTTAGCATCTTCTGGACCTAATTTAGAGTCTAAAAGTAAGGTCATGATGGATTGAGAGTAAACCCTCATCCAATGGCAAGAGTCCTTATAAGAAAAGTGAGAGGAAGACTGAAAAGCAGGGAGAGGGGAAAAAGAAGAAAAGGCCATGCTAACATGGATGCGAGCTGCTGGTGCATGATTACGCCATCCACCACCAGAAGCTAAGAAGCAAGTATGCAACAGACTCTCCAGAAGTAACTGGTCCTACAGGCCCTTGACTACAGACCATGACTGATAGAATAAGTGTCTATGTGTTTCAAGCTACCAAGTTTGCAGCACTTTGTTGTTGCAGCCAGGGAGAACTAGCTACTATTGTCCTGTGCCAAAGTCTTCCCAGGAACCCTTTACTGGACATGGTCACTTATGGCATGACCTACCCAATAATCAGAACATGCATGGACATTTTACAGATTTTTTTTTTTTTTGCTCATAGATTTGGCTTACCTACATCTACTACACCTAGCTATGAGCCCTTTCCGAGCATCATTGCCACATACAACTCATCTGTCTGAACATAACACTCTGGGTGTCATGTTTTATCAGACAGCCCAGAATTCTGTTGGGCCTGTTGCCCAGTGGCTTTAGCAGAAGTACAAGGATAGTTTTGCTTTAGGGAAGAAAACGCCAACCTAGCTTGTATTTCTGCAGCCAGAAATATATAGCTGAATTCCCTCGGGTTGCCTGTCCATCCCCATTCTGTTTGGTCACAGTCTGGGGGCTGCGATCAGATGAGTCACTGCTTCTTCAGCAGGATCTGCAAAAGCAGAGATCTCAGAAGGGAACATAGGAGAAGAGAAGAAATCATTACCAGAGAGACTGAATGATTGTGATCCCTCCAGATGTGCCTGGCTGAGTCCTCTACCCACTGAGTAACCTCATTAGGAAAAAGATCTCTGCACAAGTCCTGGAACACGTCTCCTGTTAGGTGTGAAACAATGACTATGATTGTTAATCTTCCTGCTATCACAAACCTTACAGTCTAGAATAAAACAGCAGCTGTTAAATAGGCAATCAGATACCTAATCTCATTTTAATGATTTATTTTTATTTATGTATATGTTCATGTGCCACGTATGTGTGGGTCCCCAAGGAGACCAGAAGAGGGAGTCAGACTCCCTGAAGGTATAGGCAGTTCCTAGGTGTCCAGCATGGATGGGTGTGGGAACTGAACTAGCATTGGCTACAAGAGCAGCAAGCGCTATAACCACAGAGCCATCTCCCTAGCCCCACACACTTCACTTAAAAGAATAAAGTTTAAAATGAGATGGAGGCATAGACCAGAAGAAAACAAACCTAGATCAGAATGTGCCAAATCCAGAAGTATGAAAAGCAATGTGGCAGGCTGAAAGAACATTCTGACTTTCCGTCCATCTTGGTACTAGACTAAGGCATCATCCATTAAAAAGGTGATTCTAGATTTGTGTTAGTAAAGCTTGAAATGAATTGAGAATAATCAGACAGGACCATGAATATCTTGCAGCTCCCCCCAAAAATGCTAAAAAGTCCTTAAAGGAAGACAAGAAAAGCCACATACTCAACAGTGTCAAATCTACAATGTGTAGCTTCCACTCCAAAAACTGCAAGGATGCTAGAAAAAAATCTGACCCAGAACCAGGAGAAAAATCAGCCAGTAGAAACAGACTCAAAAATAATAAAGATAATGGAATTGTCAGGCAAGGGTGTTAGAACAGCTGTTAGGAATATGTTCACAGATTTTTAAAACAAGACAAAAAAACAGGAACAGAGTGAGAGAGGAAATAGAAGCTATTTTTAGAAGAACCAAATGGAATTTCTAGAGAATTGTGAACTTTATAGTCAAGGAAAGACTTGTTTAGTTGGACCATGGGGGAAAAACATATAAAAGTGGTGCAGGTTATGTTGAGTTTTACAGGTAAATGCCAAGAGGGCTTTTTGCTGAGGGTCTGAGGAAGAGCCATGATATGGAGCACCAATGGTACTGTTATAAAGAGTTGAAAAAAGAGGTTTTTTTAAATAATATTTTATTTCCCAAGGAAGAAAAAATAGTGCAGCTGTGGTGGTTAATCTTGATGGTCAACTTGACTAGATCTGGAATCAACTGAGTGACACACCTCCAGTTACATCTATAAGGGCATTTCCTAGAGTCTAGGGTCTAGAAGGACTGAGTCATGGAGCAAGACACACATGGGGGTGGGGGGGAGTTCTGAGAAAGAGGTATCTTCTGGCTGTGGCCCAGACCTATTGCTTTTTGCCTGCTCACCTTTGCCCCTTGCTGATAAGCACATCTGCCCCACTGCACTATTGCATCCTTCGCTGAAAGAACTCAGCTTCCTGGGCCTTCCATTGTGGACTGAAGAAGAACAGGGGATTCTCCAGGAACCTCCCATGTCTTCAGCACTGAGCTGTAACTGCTAAGGCATCTAGCCCCAGAGACTGAGCAGCCACCAGATTCTCAGTCTCTCCAAGTATTCAGACAGGCATTGTTGGATTGTCCAATCCATAATGTAAGCCAATGTACTAAATCCCCTTTGTAGTGTGTACCCATGCTCTTGTTTCGGCTGCTGTTGAGGACCCTGACTAATACAGGAGTCCCTTCTGCCTTGTTGTTGTAAGTCAGTGAACAGGCTTGAGGTGATCTCTGTTGAACCTCTTCAAGTCAATCAGCAAGTGCTGCTTCCACAGTGTCCTGGAGTCGGGAGCCAAGACATACTCTTGCACTTGACATTCATCAACCCATTATTGGATGTCTAATTTTTCCCAGACATTGTTCTTGAGCTCAAACAGAATTTTGAACAAACATATCCAAGTACTGAAATCATGAGGAGTTTATGGCTTATAACAGAGAAGAAGGCCTTTCCAGAGCCATTTTCTTAGAGAGAATTGGCTTGGTGTACAGTAACATTTTCTATCCAGGATACAATGCATTTTGAAGCCTGTGAACTGACAAAGTACTGCTCACTTTCTTAATACTTATAAATCTCGGTGGTGGCATTTAAATGAAAATTTTCAATCTTTGGAATTGCATTATCTTGTGAAGTTGAAAAGTCAACAATTAAATGGTCCCATTTTTCAATGAACAACAAAAAAAAATCAGGTGCATTTTGGTTTGGTTCAAGCCAATTAAATTTCACCCAAACAAATGAAGCACAACCCTCAGTGGCTATTTCCTTTGCCTTGGGCTTTTGGCAATTGGCAGTCCCTTTAGTCTGAAGGTATTGATCTTGACATTAAGTGATGGCAAGTATGGGGACATGGGGACGTGAGCAAAAGTTAAATGTCTATATATTGTTCTTGGAGATGTCTCAATAAGAAGTGATAGCAGGTGAAAAATTTGACCGTGAGCTGTTCCCACAAGAAACTATTCTGAAAACTGTCTGCCTGTGCATGGTTTCAGTAAAGAACATCTTTGTATAGCACCTTACCCAATCAATTTCAAGGGTTGCAGCTTTCCAAATGCCTTAAATTCTCTCTAAATCTCTCAAGTGCATGGCAGCATCTGAGAAAGATGAATATTTAGCAACTCTTAATTATTCAGACTAATGGTGGCCTGCAGTGTATGAAATGAGATGGGGCTCTCCGGTCAAGTTCAACACCAGGCAGCAGCATGTCAAATGCCAGACCATCACTCAGAGAGACAGAAGTGGAGGATCCGTTGACAATCGTGAGTGAACCATTTCTTATTATTATTATTATGTGGACATTGATTAGGAAAGAAAAAAGATCAGACAAGATCAGGTGCATTCAGGGTGATATGGCCTTAAATGTGGCTTTTGGGAACCTAATCCCCAAGCTGGGTTGCCTTGCCTAACCTTGATACAGGGGGAGCAGCTTGGTCCTCAACTTAATGTGCTGTGTTGACTCCCATGGGAGTCCTGCCCCTTTCTGAATGGATATGGAGGAGGAGTGGACGGGGCATGGGTAGAAGGGAGATGGGGGGAGGGAACAGGAAGAGAGGGGGAGGGGAAACTGTGGTCAGTATGTAAATTAAATGAAAAAAATTAATTAAAAGAAAAAAAGAATGGTTTTGAAAGACAGCTCATGGTCTTTTTAAAGCCTCTTGTCTTTGGAAACCTCAAGCTCTTGTGATATTTCTTCAATAGACTCTTCACCAGGAAAACTCCATTTGAGAACTGAAATCAATAAGGAAGATTAAGTTCATGATCTAGGAACCTTCAAGGGATAAACTATGACAGAAATTACATTTCCCTATTCAGATGTAATCCTTATTGACTCCAGGTTTGCTACCTAATCTGACCAGATTGTGGCCAGAAAAAAAAAATCTAATAATGCATCAAATGCCAGAGATTGATAGATATGCAAATTAATTTATCAACCTTAAATTTCAACAATGACTATAACTCATTTCACAGGAAGATATTGATTTTCTAGATGTGCCAGACACTACATTAAGTCCTGACACTTAAGTGCCTTTGTTGAAGCGTATACACAGGTGGACTGAAAATTCACAACACTACACACTGTAGGATTGCTTGACAGATGTAATAAAGGGCATCATGGGACCACGAATAAGAAGAAATACAATCTAAACAGGGAGCGAAGAACTGTGTTCCAGGAGGGGGGGGACAGCACGCATAAGAATATAGAGCCCTGCGAGTTGACGATGTGCAGAGATGGAGTTGGGAATTGACAGTAAAGAGGGTGAGTTGAGGTTGAGATGAACACAAAAACAGAATAAAGGGTCAGTCTATAAACAGTGACTTAGTACTTCCAGCAGTGCTTACAATCCCATATCCAAAGTTTCTGTGCATTTCTTTTTTATTTTTTATTTTTATTTTTATTTATTTATTTATTTATTGGTTTTTCGAGACAGGATTTCTCTGTGTAGTTTTTGGTGCCTGTCCTGGAACTCACTCTGTAGACCAGGCTGACCTCGAACTCACAGAAATCCACCTGCCTCCCGGGTGCTGGGATTAAAAACGTGCGCCACTTCTGCCCAGCCCCTGTACATTTCTTTTTTTTTTTTTTTTTTTTTTTTTTTTTTTTTTTTTTTTTTTTTTGAGTTGAGGAGGACAGGGTTTATTTGGCTTACATTCCATATCACTGTTCATCTGTCAGGATACGAACCTGGAGGTAGGAGCTGATGCAAAGGCCATGAAGGAATACTTCTTACTAGCTTGCTCCCCATGGCTTACTCAGCCTGCTTTTGTATAGAACCCAGAAACACCAGCCCCGATATTGTACCACCCACAGTTTGCTGGGCCATACCCACCAATCACTAACTAAGAAAATGCCCTACTGGGTTGCCTACAGCCCAATCTTATGGAGGCATTTTGTCATTTGAGGCTCCCTCCACTCAGATGATGCTAGTTTGTGTAAAGTTGACACAAAACTAGCCAGCACAATCACTATGGCTTTTTTCAAGCATCCTTACTGCTATTTCTACCTCTTCTCCTCCATCCCCAATTGTATTGACCACCTTCTCTCCACTCTAATGAAAACCTCCCCTGTTTTCACTATTTCCCCTCACATCATTTGTGTATTGTTATTCTTCAATCTAGGGCTCCTTCCCATGCCCTCCCCTCTGTGCTACCACTTGACTTTCATAGTTTCTGCACATACGCCAGTTTTCATATTCACATCTGAAGATTTGGAGGTAGGAATCACAGAAGAATGAGAACATGTGTCATTTGACTTTCTGTGTCTGTGTTAATTCACTTAATACAATATTTTCTAGTTCCATCCCTTTGCCTCTAGATTTCATTTTCTTTACAGATAAATAGTATTCCTAAGTGTATATGTACTGCATTCTCATTACCCATTCATTAGTTGAAAGCTATTTAGGTTATTTCCTTTTCCTAGTCTATGTGAATAGAGTGGTAATGAACAAGACTGAGCAAGTATCTGGGTAGGATGTCAAGAATTTTGGACATATGCCAAAGAACTTCACAGCATGCTTATCCGGTATGAGTTTTCCTGCATATGTATACACACTATATGTATGTCATGCCCACGGAGATCAGAAGAGGTATCAGTTCTTTTGGAACTGGAGATAAAGAATGTTGTGAGCCTCTAAGTAGGTAATGGGAATTTAAGCTTGGTCCTCTGCAAGAGAAAAATGCTGTTAACCACTGAGACATGAGACATTTCTTTCTCTTTTTTTTTTCATTTTTCTTCATTAAGAAATTGTCTACTCACTCTACATACCACCCACAGATCCCACCTCCTTCCTTCTCCAACCACCAGCCCTCTCTTCCAAGCCACCCAACATCCCCACCTCTCCCAAATCAAGGTCTCCCATGTGGAGTCAGTAGATCCCAGCACACTAAGCCCGAGCAAGTCCAAGCCCCTTCCCACTGCACCAAGGCTGCACAAGGCATCACACCACAGGCACCAGATTCCCAAAAGCCTGCCCAAATTTTTTTTTATGAGGCTACAGTTACCCTGATATTGAAAACACACAAAGATGCAACAAGGTAAGAAAACTACAGACCAACCTCCCTCACGAACATTGATGCAAAAACACTCAATGGAATACCGCCCAAATGAATCCAGGAACAGATCAAAAATTTTATCCACCATGACCAAGTAGGCTTCATCCCATGGATGCAAGAATGGTTGAACATATGAAAATCTGTCAATGTAATACACCATATAAACAAACTGAAAGAAAACAACCGCATGATCATCTCATTAGATGCTGAGAAGGCCTTTGACAAAATCCAACACCCCTTCATGATAAAAGTTTTAGAGAGTTCAGAAATACAAGGAACATACCTAAACATAATAAAGGCAATGTACAGCAAGCCAACAGCTTGATGGAGAGAAACTCAAGAGAACTTCAAGTACTATATTGAATAAATATGGAGAGAGTGAACAGCATTGTCTTGTTCCTGCTTTTAGTAGAATCTCTTTGAACTTTTTGATGTTGGCTGTTTTCTTGCCGTAAATTGTAAATTTACAGTAAATTTAGTATGTTCAACCATCCTTGCATGTCTTGGATAAAGCCTACTTGATTATGGTGGACACTTTTTTTTATGTGTTTTTGGATTTGGTTTGCCAATATTTTATTGAGTATTTTTGCATCAATGTTCACGAGGGACACTGGTCTGCAATTCTCTTTCTCCGCTGCATGTTTGTTTGGCTTGGGAATCAGAGTAACTGTAGCCTCGTAAAAGGAGTTTGGTAATGTCCCTTCTGTTTCTATTGTGTGGAATAATTTGCAGAGTGTTGGTATTAACTCTTCTTTGAAAATCTGGTAGAATTCTGGGTTGAAACCATCTTGTCCTGGGATTTTTTTGGTTAGGAGACTTTTAATGTCTGTTTCTGTTTCCTTAGGGCTTATTGGTCTATTCAAATTGTTTATCTGGTCTTGATTTAACTTTGGTATGTGGTACCTGTCTAGAAAAATTGTCTGTTTCCAATTTTGAAGAGTACAGGTGTTAGAAGTATGACCTGATGATTCTCTGGATTTCCTCGTTGTCTGTTGTTATGTCTCCCTTTTCATTTCTGATTTTGTTAATTAGGATGCTGTCTCTCTCTCTGCCTTTTGGTTAGCTTGGATAAGGCCTTGTCTATCTTACTCATTTTCTCAAAGAACCAACTCTTTGTTTCACTGATTCTTTGATTTGTTCTCTTTGTTTGTATTTCATTGACTCCAACTCTCAATTTGATTATTTCCTGGCATCTCTTCCTCCTGAGTGAGTTTGTTTCTTTTTGTTCTAGAGCTTATAGGTGTGCTATTTAGTCACCAGTGTGAGATTTCTCCAATTTCTTTATGTGGGTATCTAGTGCTATGAATTTTCCTCTTAGCACTGCTTTCATAGTGTCCCATAAGTTTGAGTATGTAGTACATTCATTTTCATTGAATTGTAGGAAGTCTTTAATTTCTTTCTTCATTTCTTCCTTTACCCATTGGTGATTCAGTTGAGGATTATTCAGTTCCCATGAGATTGTAGGCCTACTGTAATTTTTGTTGTTGTTGAAATCTAAATTTAAACCATGGTGGTCTGATAGACTACAGGAGGTTATTCTAACTTTTTGTATCTATTGAGATTTGCTTTGTGACCGAGTATGTGGTTGATTTTAGAGAAAGTTCCATGGGTTGCTACGGATAAGATATATTCTTTATTGTTATGGTGGAATATTCTGTGGATATCTATTAGGTCCATTTGAGTCATAACATCTGTTAGATCCCTTATTTCTCTGTTAAGTTTCAATGTGGCAGATCTGTACAGTATTGAGAGTGGGATGTTGAAGTCTCCTACTACTAACGTGTGGAGTTTGATGTGCGATTTAAGCCTTATTAATGTTTCTTTTACATATGTTGGTGCCCTTGTATTTGGGGCATAAACATTCAGAATTGAGACTTCATCTTGGTGGATCTTTCTTGTGATGAGTATGTAATGTCCTTCCCAATCTCTTTTGATTGATTTTAGTTTGAAGTCTATGTTGTTAGAATTTAGGATAGCCACACCAGCTTGCTTCTTAAGTCCATTTGATTGGAAAGTCTTTTCCCAGCCTTTTACTCTGAGGTAATGTCTGTCTTTGCAGTTGAAGTGTGTTTGTTTTATGCAGCAGAAGGATGGATCCTGTTTTCGTACCCATTCTGTTAGCCTGTGTCTTTTTATGGGCAAATTGAGTCAGTCCATTGATAGTAAGAGATATTAATGACCAGTGATTGTTAATTCCTGTTATTTTTGTTGTTGGTGGTGATGTTTGTGTGTATGCATTTTCCTTCTTTGAGATTTGCTGCTGTCTATTGCCTGTGTTTTTGTGGGAGCAGCTAACTTCCTTGGGTTGGAGTTTTCCTTCTAGTACTTTCTGTAGTGCTGGATTTATGGATTGGTATTGTTTAAATCAGGTTTTATCTTGGAATATCTTGTTTTCTCTATCTGTAGTCATTGAAAGCTTTACTGCAAAATGTCTGTCTAGGACCTTCTTCCTTTCAGATTCTCCTTTGAGAACTTGGGTGTAATACTGATAGGTCTTCCTTATATGTTTCTTGACCGTTTTCCTTTGCAGCTCTTAATATTCTGTCTCTATTCTGTATATTTAGCATTTTAATTATTATGTGGTGAAGGGGATTTTTATTTTCTTCCAGTCTATTTGGTATTCTGTAAGATTCTTGTACCTTCTTAGGCATGTCCTCCTTTAGGTTGGGAAAATTTTCTTCTATGATTTTGTTGAATATATTTTCTGTGCCTTTGAGATAGAATTCTTCTTCTATCCACATTACACTTTGTTGCTTGGATTCAAACGGCTTCCTAGGGGCCAGGGGTCAGAAGGTGTGGCATCAATGACACAGCCACCAGAACTCTGGCAGAAGGCCGCTCCCGGATGGACACAAGGCAAAAGGGCAGGGAGCTGTGTGCACTGGTCAAGACTCCAGGGTCGGGGGCCTGAGTCCCATGTCCCATGCTCCGATGGTCTGATATTGAGATTGGAGAGGAGAAGGGCTTCCTTCCAAAACCTTAGCCTCCATGGTGAAGTGAATTCAGGTGGATGCTGCCCCATATCACCAAAAGCAGAGACCACTGGGGGCCCGGGACTTCCACAACCTCGCCTCAACAGGCAGGCCAGCCAGGGCCCTGTGGCAGGGCCTAGGCACACACAGGACTCAGCTCTCTCAACAGATTGAAGTGGACCGAGGACAGGTAACATCAAAGTTCCAAAACCTTGGTCTTGGAAGTGATGTGTGTTCAGATGGATGTGCCCCACACCATCCAAAGCAGGGACCACAAGGGGCCAGGGACATGCACGACCTCGCCTAAACAGGCAGGCCAGCCAGGTACCTGTGGCAGGGCCTAGGCACACACAGGACTCAGCTCTCTCAAGAGATTCAAGTGGACCGAGGACAGGCAACATAAAAGCTGGCAGAAGGCCACTCCAGGATGGACACAAGGCAAAAGGGCAGGCAGCTCTGTGCACTTGTGAGGGATGCAGAGTCAGCGGCCTGAGTCCCGTGTCCCAAGGTCCGATGGTCTAATACTGAGATGGGAGAGGAGAAGGGCTTCCTTGCAAAACCTTGGCCTTGGTAGTGATATGCGTTCAGATGGATGCTGCCCCACATCATCCGAAGCAGGGACCACAAGGCTCGGGGACATCCACAGTCTCTTCTCAACAGGCAGGGCGTCCAGGGCCCTGTGGCAGGGCCTAGGCACACACAGGACTCAGCTCTCTCAAGAGATTCAAGTGGACCAAGGACAGGCAACATAGAAGGTGGTCCAGGCAGGGCCGTCCTGTGGTCGGATCTCAGGCCTCTGAGGGGCTGCAACCGCCAGCAGCCTGCACTTGGCGCCTGCTTCCCACTCTCCCAACTCTTGGTTCCCTGTACATTTCTAATGCAAAAGTAGCATATAACATTTGTCAATAGCTCCACAGTTGGCTGGGGAATTGTGTCCCCAAATTCCCTCCCCACACTGAAATGTAGTCTGGCTTGGGCCTGCACAGGTCTTGTGTATGCTATCACAAACACCCTGAGTTCGTATGTGCCGCTGTCCTGCTGTGTCCAGATGTTTCCTCGTAGTCATCTACTGCCTCTGGCACCCACACTCTTTCCTGAGCCATGGAGAAGGGTGGCTACTGGAAAAAGTTGAGGGAAGGGTGAATGTAATCAAAACACACTGTGCAAAACTCCCAAGGTACAAATTGAAAAAATAAATAGATAAAAGAATTTAAAAGAGGGGGGAAATGTAGCACATGCTACATAAGAGAGCAAGGCTCAGTTCATCTCTAGTTTATGTGCAAGAAGGATGTCTCAGTGCATGGAGGAAAGAACCTGTATTCTGCTTTTGAATGCTTCAGATGTTCCACCACATAATACGTTAAAGAGGCAGGCAAGCTGGCAATATTACCACAGTACCACTGGAAGTTTTAATATTCAGAGTCTACTCACAGACCACAGCATCTGCCTTTACATGGGACCTTATCAAAACTGCAGAACTTGAGCTACAACACAGACCTAACTAATCAGAATTTGCAGTTTAACAAGATCACAGGGTGATTGCTACGCATGCTGGAACTGGAGTGCTGGTCTGCGGCAGAACCTCAGTCCCAGATGTAGATTATAAACAGCTAGGAAACTGTACAAATAACTACCAAGGCCAGGAATCCACATAGATGGATTAAGTAAATCACCAGGTTTTTAAACTTCTTTGACTAGGGAGATGGCACTTCCAAGCATCATATAGATGATGGGTTTAAAAAAAAAAAAAAAAAAAGTACCACATCAGGGACAGAAGACAGAGTTTGCACGTGACACATTTGTGATTTTGTTAAATATAGAAAAGACAGTGGCAGGGCTCGAGAGATGGCTCAGAGGTTAAAAGCACTGGCTATTCTTCCAGAGGTCCTGAGTTCAATTCCCAGCAACCACATGGTGGCTCACAACCATCTACAATGAGATCTGGTGCCCTCTTCTGGTGTGCAAGCATACACACAGAATACTGTATACATAATAAATAAAAATCTTTAAAAAAAGAAAGAAAGAAAGAAAGAAAGAAAGAAAGAAAGAAAGAAAGAAAGAAAAGACAGTGGTAAGTGAAGGGATGAATAAGGTGTGAAGTTTTGATATTTCTCTGACTCTGACTAACTAGTTATAGACCTGCAACCTAACAGAAGCATAAAATATGTGAATTTTTTAGAGTCCTGGAGAGCAGAGGTGATGAGGGAAAGGGTGAGGGTGAGTGAGAATGTGAAGGGATGAGGGGGGAAGGGCAAGAATAGCAGCTCCTACATCATCACATTTTAAAGGGTAGGCCAAGTAACTTGAGCTCCATAAATGAGATTAGCATCAAGCATCCAGGCAAGGGAAGGGCAGTCCACACACCTGGGGAGAGGGGGACAGGAAGAGGCAGAGCAACACTGTTAAAACCTGAAGAGCATCCAAAGTGCAAGAACATGTCATTCGGCTTCAGGGGCTCAAAGTCCATGCATGGCCTTGGCAGGAAAATGAGTGGGATTAAAGCCAGGTTGTAATTCATTCGTTGATGGGTGAGCAAAAGAGACAGGAGAAATACTTAGGCTTCTACTTCTCTTTCCAAAAGCCTAGCAGCAAAGATGATGTGGTGATAGCCAGAGAAAGTATAGAATTTTACATTTTTAAATACATTTGGAGAAGGGAGAAGTTTGGAGGCTTAAGTTTTTGTATGCACTGATTACAATTAGCATAAATATAAGCTTTGGCAAATGTATTTTTGAAAGATTTGTTTTATTTTTATCTCTCTCTCTCTCTCTCTCTCTCTCTCTCTCTCTCTCTCTCTCTCTGTGTGTGTGTGTGTGTGTGTGTGTGTGTACGTGTATACATGTTTATTCAGGTGTCTGTGGAGGACAGACAGGACACAGCATCTCCTGGAGCTAGAGTACAGGTAATTGTGAGCTGCCTAATGTAGGTGCCAGGAACTGAATGCCTGTCCTCAGCAAGAGTAATCTGTGCCCTTAACCACTGAACCACCTCTCCAGACACTGTACTGGTTTTTTTTGTAATTGTTTGTGATAGTAATATTCAAGCATTCTGAAGGTGGGTCTGTGTAGACACCTCCTCCATTGTGACATTCCACACAGGTAACCTGAACGATAATGTGTCCCAGTTTTTAGCTTCTCATAAATTGACTAGCAAATTAAATATTTAGATGAAAAGAAGCATGACACCCAGATGGTACTTTATCACACCATATAAACACTATAGTTTGGTCGTAATATTTTATGATGTGAAACTGCAAGACTTAGAAAGCTATTATTTTGGTAGACCCTCCTCTATTGTAGAAAAACAAAGGCAAAGGAAATGAGGAGTAATAGAAAATTAAATTCATGATTCAAAATATTTCATTCTAATTATTGAGTCATATTTGCATATTAATTTTGATTAATTCATTTTATGGCAGTCACCTGATTTTACATTGTAATTTTAAAGAAAATTTTATATTCATTTATTTATTGTGTTTGTGTGTTCACATATATGTACATATCACATCACAACATATGGAGGTCAGAAGACAACTTGTGAGAAACAGTTACTTCCTTCTACCATGGGAGTCCTGGGGATTGAACTCAGGTTGTCAGGCTTTATGGCAAGCTCCTTTCCCCATCAAACCATCTCACTGGCCCAGTAACCTGACTTTAAGTAGTAAGAGGATGCTATAGAATATGTACAGAAGGCATTACCAAATTTTTATGAATATGGAAAGAGAGGTACCAGGCAGTTGAGAATACAAGTGACAACGAGAAAATTATGGCAAGTTAGTCCTTTCTTGAGTTTAAATTATAATCAAATATACAGGTCCTTTCAAACTCTGGGAGTCAACCTCGTGCTCAGTGAGTTATGCACATTAATGCAATGTAAACCTCTGAAGTATTTTTTTGATCTAAGCCCAAGAGTTAGAGTCATATTTTTTTCAGCCCCAAGACCAGAAGCTGACACCAAAATGAATGGTCTTGGAATTTAATAGGATATATATCTAAATAAGCATCAGATGGCATTTGTACTGTTGTCCATTGCAAAGGATGGCAGGTACTTCTTAATTGTTCTTCAGTCTTCCCTCATAATTTAGTGTGCACAAACGCATATTGCCTAGACAGAGATTCTTAAATCAGTGGGGTGGCTAGTCTTGACTGTCAACTTGACTGGATTTGGATACCACTAGGTATATCCAGGAAGGCATATCCTGGGAGCATTAACTGAGGAGAGAAGAACCATCTTGAATGTGAGTGGCACCACCTCCATGGGACTGGGACAGGGCTCTGGAATAAGTGAAGAGAAAAGGAAGGAAACAAGTTCATCTCTCTGCTTGCCAAATGGTTCTGCAATGTGGTTAGTCACCTTATGTTCCTACTACTATGATGGTGGACCATATTTCTCTGAACTGGAAAATCCAAATACACCCTTCATCTAGTACATGATTTCAGTTCAGGTATCTAGTCACAGCAATGAAAAAAAGAAGCTAATAGAGTCAAGATGAGTGGGACAGTCTTGCCTGGACCTCTTTCCAATTTCTGCACATATATTCAAGAGGAGTTACAGTTGCGGCATTGTAAGAGAGTAGTTGCCTCAAATTCATGAAGCCCTGGGCTCAATCTCCAGGGCAGAAAAAATAAAGACTATATATAATAATCAAGAAGGTTTCTACATAGTTTTTAAAGTAACAGATCCTTAATGAATTATGTCAGCATCCACGTTCAGCAATTACTCTCCAAACTTACACTAGATTCTCTTTCTCTGTGCTTCTTTAATTACTGAGTTACCCCCTTGGAAAAGCTGGATGTTTGCTCCCTATGAAGTTGCTGAAGCTCAGACATTGAACTGCTGATAGACTTACCTCTCCTATTAGTCACTTTTCTTAGCATTGTGACAAATACCTGGTAGAAGAGACTTGAGTGAGAAGGGGCTAATTTTGACCCATGGTTTAGAGGCTACCATCTTTCATGGCAGGGAAGGCATGGCAACGTGGGCCACTCCATCTGTGACCATCTTGTTTACATGGAACAAAGTAAAAAAAAAAAGTCAGAAAACAAAAAGTGGGGGTATGACCCTCAAGTTCCATCCCTAGTGGTATCTACTTCCACCACTGAGGTCCCATACAGTAACAATTCCAAAACTTCCCAAAATAGCACTCCCAGCTGAGGGACAAGTGACATGAGCCTGTGGGGGAAGGGCACATTAATCAGTTTTCTCATTGCTGGAACTAAAACACAGCGCAGTGATATATTGTGCACCGTAATAAAATTTGCCTGAAGATCAGAGAACAGAACAAGTCACTGGATTAAACATAGAGGCCAGGCAGTGGTGGCACACACCTTTAATCTTAGCACTCTGGAGGCAGAGATCCATCTGGATCTCTGTGAGTTCAAAGCCACCCTAGACTACATGAGATTGACTCAGTCTAGGAGAGAAACAGAGCCAGGCAATGGTGGCACATGCCTTTAATCCCAATACTTGGGAGTCACATGCCTCTAATCCCAGCAGTTGAGATCTCATGCCTTTGCTTGGGAAGCACACACGCCTTTAATCCAAGGAAGGGATGGCTGGGTAGAGAAAGGTATATAAGGCATGAGGAAATAGGAACTAGAGACTCTTTCAGGCTGAGGAGTTGGTGAGATCAGAGGTAGTGGCTGTGGCTTGTTCCTTTGTCTCTCTGATCTTCAGGCAAAGTTTATTAGGGTACACAATATATCACCACAACACAGGACAAAAGCAACCTAAGAAATAAATGGCTTACCTTTCCCTCAAGGCTCAGGGATCTAATCAAAGAGGAGGTGTGAAGACTGTAAGAGCCAAAAGCGATGGATGACTTCAATGAAACTGTCTTCTGCTCACAACAGGGTTGATAGAAATATGAACTCAAAGACTGTGAAAGCATACACAAGACCTGCACAGCTTCAAGCAAGACATGGTCCCAGCATTGGGACAGGGAAGTGAACGTGGTGGTCCCACCACTAGCCAAGGAGCTATATATAAATGATACTGGCTAGCAAAGGGAAAAAATCAATTTTCTCCAACTCCTTGGAGTAGTTGGCCAACATAAAACAAACTCCGTGACTTTTTGAAGGTCTTTTGCTTCCATTTTGTTGTGGGTTTGTTTTTTTATTTTTTATTTTTGTCTTACTGGCCTCATGTTTGTTTTATTTAACTTCAATTTTTGATTTTTTTTAATTTGGGAGAGAGAAAGAACATGAAATAGGGTGGATAAGGAGGCACAAAGGGTCTGGGAGAAGTCAGGGAAGAAGAAAATATGATCAAAATATATTTCGTGAAAAAAAAACTTTAAGTAAAAACCCTTTTTAAAAAGAACAAAGTCTATGTTAGCTCAGAGTTTGAAAACATAATCCAACAGTGCAAGAAAGGCATGGTGGCAGGACCATGAGGTAGCAGGTCCCATGTGTCCATAGTCAGGAAGCAGAGGGAGATGGACACTTTTGTTTAGTTCCCTTCTTTTTAATTCAATCCAGAACCCCAGCCCATGAAATGGTGCCACCTGTATTTAGCATGGATTGTCCCACCTCAGTTAACCTAATTTAGAAACTTCCTAATGGATCCACATACCCAGAAGTTGGTCTCCTACGTGACTCTAGATAATATCAAAGTGACAAGAGCAACCACCACAAGGACATTTTTTTTTTTATCCAAGCTGTAACAGTTCTATAAGTAAAAAACAAGCATGTGGTCTCTTTGATGTGGGCTAGATTCTCTTTGTCCACCTTAAAATGGCAGCTCAGGGAAACTTAGAATCTTAGATGAATGCTGGCTACCAAGTCTTTCTTGCAATGAAAAACTTTACTGCCTTCTGCACACGCTCAGCTTCCTTCATGTTGACCACTCCCTCCAAAAATCCATCAAAATGTGCCAAATGGAACTGCAACCATACAACTCTAGTATGTATATGAGAGAGAGAGAGAGAGAGAGAGAGAGAGAGAGAGAGAGAGAGAGAGAGAGAGAGAGAGAATGAAAGTCATAGGCAGACAGAGACAGGGAGATAGAAAGAGAAAACTTGAGCTCTTGAGCTTTAAAGTCAGGTAGAACAAAGAACTGTGTGTGTGTGTGTGTGTGTGTGTGTGTGTGTGTGTGTGTGTGTGTGACAGCGACAGAGACAGAGACAGAGACAGACAGACAGAGACAGAGAAAGAGACAGAGAGAAACAAGAGAGAGAGACAGAGACAGGGACAGAGTATGCTTGAACTCTAAAGTCTGATAGAACAAAGATCTACATTTGAGTCTAGCTATATTACTAACTCTGTGAATTAATTTCATCTGGTTTCCTCTGAGTCTTGATTTCCTCATTTAAAGAGTTAAATACATTGGCTTCTTGATATGATGGCAGGCAATTAAATGACACAAAGGACACAGATCACTTAGCGAAGTTCCCAGCACTCAGAGTCCTCATGGTCATCTCCTGCAAGCCACGGGCCTTCTGTCGGCAGCCCCACTATCTGCTTCTGCTGAAGTCTCAGCTCCTATGGAGGCTGAGTACCTACTTTTGAAGCACCACCCCAGGGCCACTACAATAAATTTTGTGCCTGACCCATAGGTTATATTTTAAATTGAACCATATCTGACATCTACATGTTTTCACAAGGGAAAGTAATAGACAGCCCTGAGCTAATTCTTATTCATATGGAGTCTAAGAAATTGACTGGCTTTGATTGCTGCAAGAATCCCCTTCAGACCAATTCAGTATTTCTCAAGCATCAAATTCTCCATCACCATGTTATGGAAGCATTTAAAATCTGAAGTCCCACTTTTGTGGGTGACCATGCTATCTTGATCAGATCACATGACCTCTCTGTACTTTAGATTTTTTGACTGAAATAGGTGATAGTAACAGCACCAGCTGTGAAGCAATTTTTTGTGTGACTAAAATGCATTTACATGTGGATTCACATGTATGTATCTATACATATATTACTTAGACAGTATCAGGCACACACACTATTCAGTATGTTCATTCTCATTAAATACTCTTGAAGTAAGACATATTTAATTAAAGATATTCATCCTCTGATGATTATATGCCAACACTATACTCAAGGCTATGTACTCAAAGGCAACATAGGATCTCCCCACAGGAGCTCACAATTAAAAAGAAATTCTACTACACATATGTGTATACACAACACAGACACATAAACACATGCTCACATAGCACATCTTACTTAGTACATTATACATATATGTATGCTTATATGCACATATATATCATGTTGATTGCATATCAACTCATACAAGCAAGACACTCTCCCACAGATATGTTCTCATCAACCTGATTGATCTAGATATCCAACATCTTACAATCAGAGATCCTTTGGTTCTTAATTATGATTTGGGGTGTTCTGTTTGCTTTCTTTCTCTGACCAATAACAAATATGGGTTTGTATCTGGAATCACCACTGCAATTAGCCTTGTGCATGAGATTCCTGCATGAAGCCACATCATTTCCCAAGCAGGCCATTGTCTGAAGGCCTGAAAAACTCTGATCAATTCTTAACTCTATGGTTGGAAACATAGAGGCACACCCTTAATTTCTGCTCACAAAGAAGGAAATTATGGCTGATTTTACCTGAGACAATGGAATGGTTTCTAGTTTAGAGACTATGAGGGAAATCATATAAAACCCTGGATCTGATTGCTGGACACTGAGTAACAGCAAATCCATGGACAAAGCTGGTGTCACCATTGTGAAATGAGAGAAAGGTCTGTTCATAGGTGGCTGCTGTCTGCCTTAGCAGGTGGCTGGTTCCTCCGCCCAGCAAGCAGCCATCCCTTGCCTCAGTGAACTTAGGCTGTTCCACATTGCAAGACAATCTTTCAGTAGCCTCATAAGCCATGGCTTCAGGAAGCAACTGATTCTCAAAATCCTTGACCCGCCCCAGTCCCTAGAACTAGCGGTTGACTTCCCTGAAGCAGGATGGAATGATGGGAAATTAGGGAGCACAGGAAGGAAAACAGAATCTTATTCCATCCTGGCTGATGCGTCTCTACAGCTGAGAATCAAGAATTCTCACATAATTAATAGCATTTGTTTAAGGTCTGTCTCCATTCCCAGCAGAAAACATGTAGCTCTCAAGGCCTCGCACTAGTTTAAGGATATGTCTATCCTCCCTCCTGCAACCCTACTGGATCCTGGTCTTTTTTTTAATTAAAAAAAAAAATTTATTCATTTTACATACCAAGCACACATCCCCCTCTCATCCCTCCTCCTGCTCTCCCCTAGCCTCCCTCCAACCCACCCCCCATCCCCTCCTCCAAAATGGTAAGACCTCCCATGGGGAGTCAGCAAAGCCTGGTACATTCAATTGAGGCAGGACCAAGCCCCTCCCCCCTTCATCAAGGATGAGCAAGGCATCTCACCATAGGTAATAGACTCTGGAAAGCCAGCTCATGCACCAGGGATAGATCCTGTGGATCCTAGTCTTAACTTATTTGATTATAGTCCCACCCAAGGCACTTCCACAGTGACCCAGAATATCAATTATCAAAATATAAAATGTAGATAGGAGAGGTCCATTGAACAGCTAAATTCCAAATGTCTCCAAAATCCTATAAGCAGTGGCCCTGGGGACACTTAAGCACAACTCTTCCTGGAGAAGTCTGCACTCATGCTCTTAGGTATGACTTTCTCCCTTCCTAGGTACCTCTTCCTCTTAATGCTTGTCCTGGTTTCATTTGTATGTCACTGTGATTTAAAAAAAAAAAACACCCTGGCCAAAGACAGGTTTGGGGACAATGGGTTTATTTTAGCTGACAGTTCCAGGAAAGTCAAGAGAATGAATACATGTAAGCCTTATACTCAGTTTGCTGTCTCCACAATTGAGGACTCAAACCTAGGGAATGGCACCACCCATAGTGGCTGTGGAGTCTTCCCACATCAATCAGCACAATTAAGACAATCTCCCACAGATGTGCCCACAGGCCAACCTGATCTCACAATTCCTCCGTGAGACTTTCTACCCAGGTAGTTCTAGATTGTGACACATTGACAAGCTACCCACCACAGCACAGCTCTCATAGTTAAAATCTATTCTTAAATGTCTTTTAATATATCCTAAATCTGCTTCATACTGTCTCGTCCTGAAATTCTTTTCTGCAGTAAAGACAAGGACACAGTTTTACCTGTCTCCTGCTCCCTGAAAGAATGAGGGAACTCTTTAGGAGACAGTGCAGAACTCTGTCTCCAGACGGTTCCCACTTTGTCTCCACACAGCTCTCTGCAATCCCAGGAAAGTTCTCTGGACTTTTCCCGATTTCAACCCATGTGAGAGGTAGATTCCATCCTCCCACGGACCTTCCCATGTTGAAGGCTGCTTCTGTGGACTCCTGGGACCTCTATCTTTCTTACCACTTCCTGTTCTTCACCATGAAGTATTGCCACGGTGGCAAGCATTGAACTGCCCTGCCCTCTGGATGGTAACTTCATACCTGAGTCCTTTATACTGTTCCAGAGTTGAAAGAATGCATGAATGAATTCACAAGGATCGGCAAAAGACCACTGAGACTTAATGAGAGATACTTCCAGAAGACTTTGATGTCAGAGTGCTACCTTTCTAAGGCTGACCACATTAACAGTCATGGTAGTTGCATGGCTTCAATCATTAGAGTTTATTAATCACCTATGGTACATATAGTTCTCGTGTTTCACTTTATACACAAATGATTCTAAAATTAAGGATTCTAAAACTAAGGATTTAATTCCACTATAAGGTAAGGAAACTAAATTTCAGAGTTGTTATGTTTTGGAGTGAGTGTGTGTGTGTGTGTGTGTGTGTGTGGACATGCATGTGCCATAGCATGTATAGAAGTCAGAGGGTAAACTCCTTACCTGTCCAATTTACTAGAGAGAGATTTCTTTGTATTTACAAGTATAGTCATCTCTCCCTGTGCTCTCTGCCTCCATCCCTCCCCCTCCAGCAGGACCTGACTGACAGCATTCTGGACTCTCTTGATCCCACCTCCCATGTTCCCATGGGAGGGCTGAGGTTACATATGTTCATGCTCCATCTCTGGCTTTAACATGGGTTGTGGGGAGGTGAACTAAAGTCCTCACATTTGCACAACCAGCCCTTTACCCACAGAGCCATCTCCCCAGCCCACAGTGTAGTTTTTAAAATGACCAAGTCACAGCAGAGTGTGTTCTTGCTGACTTTAGCTGAGGGAGCTTTTTGGTGGTTGTTGTTCCTAGATCATACCATCAGCAGCTTCCAGCTTGCCCCGTGGGTGAGACTGACCCTGTAAGCAAATATAATGAGCTAAACACAGACAGATTTTCACTTCTGAGTAAGAATTTCTGATCTCAGTGGAACCCGCCTGCAAAAGGAGGCAGCAGCCTGAGTCATCTCAAATTTCATACAATTTCAAAGGGAAAAGAAGAAAAGCCAATTGCAGTGCTAAATATAAAATAACCCAGTGAGCCACACCACCAGAGTCATGCTGGTGTTGCCTTATGTAGAGACCTTCAAAACTGCAAAGAGGTCAGTCCCTGGCAATGAAATCTTTTCAAGTTGGTTGACTAGACAGTGAGGATCAAATTAAATACTAGGTTGTATGTATGTGTTTTGCAGGGGTTTTGTTGTTGTTGTTACTTGGGTCGTTTGGTTTTAGTTTTGCTTTTTTTTCATTCTAGCAAATAACCAAAAGCATGAGGCCATCTGTCATATTAGTTCTGTTCTATAGAACAGAACTCAAAATCAACGACAACCACATATGATATAAGACATCAGATCTATGCAACTAACTCCATTACTAATGAAGAGAGTTTCACATTTGCTCACCTACATCGTTCCTTGCTAGATGCCAGCAAATGGTGCCTATATTTTGAAACTGAAATAGAAAAGTCTCTGCTAAGAAAGATTCTTCATCTCTTGAATTTTCAGGCAGTGGCATTCTTACACCACTTTACACTAAACAAATGCCTGTTATTTGTTTTTAATAACAAGAACCGAGGGAAAAATACAACTGAAAATGATTTTTTTATTTTAGAAAGTGTACTTACATTCTGTTTTTTCAGAACAGGTTCTAGTGGCAGGTGTGTGTGAAGCATGATCAGGTCACACTTGTACACGCATGACTGCCAGACATCCAGACACCATGCTTAAGTTTAGTGCTGGTGCATGTGTTTACATTAGGCAGCTACTCAGATGTTAAGCAGGTTGGAAAGGGCACTGAGGACAGACCTCTCCCTCATAATCAGAAGCTTATAAAACCAGGAACTGAATCAGCACAACTTTCATTACTAGTTCAAAGAAGGAATTTAAGATGAATCTCTGGACCCAACTGGAGATAGAAGTTTGGTGAACTACCAAGAAGAATAGAACATAGGATTATTATCTAGCAAGAAGATTCCTGTAAAAAATGTGTGTGTGTGTGTAAATATATATATACATATATATAATTGCCCCATCCTTAACGAATTAATACAAATAGACCTGGCAATCACTTAGATAGAAAAATACCCCTCAAAAAAGCCATCTGTTTCAGAGACTTTAGAAAAAATAGTATAAAGTCTGACTGAGCACACTGGTCTCTCTGACCACTGCTCCCCCCACCACACACACACACACACACACACACACACACACACACACACACACATACACATCATGTACCGTGTTTCATATCAGACTTGCCTACCTACCACACCACATCCTGTCTCATCTGAATTCTTTCAATCATCATCACAAAGACTAAGATGCTGGGGAGGGAAAAAGGGACCAGAGCAAGAGCTCATTAGCATTCACATTTTAAAACTTGCTTAGTTATTTGGTATATGACAGTTCATTTTAGATACAACATCACACAGAAAGACTGGCATCCTTCAGAATGCCTCTCTGGGTTCATTCCTTCTAGTACTGGAGAATAATCCAGTCAGATAGCCCACAGCAGAAGGGTCTGAGCCACCTGTGATTTTTAGCGTCATGAATGCCAGATAGGTATCATCAGATAACTGGGTTCTTAATTCTAACTGCACATTCATCTGAAGAGGCAACTGGTCCTCATGAGAAGCACAAAGTACCCCAGCAAGGAATCAGGAGACCAAGGTGAACACGTGGGCCCAGTTATTTACCCTCTTAGAAGCTTTGGTTTCTTTGTCTGTGCTAACCGGAGACTGATACAGATGATCTTGGATCTCTAACAGATGATCTTGGATCTCTAAGGGGCCATTTGATGGTGACTAGATTTCTGAGCAAAATAGTGCCCCTCTCCCCCTTCTCAGGCCTTACCCCACAACCATTAGCAGTCCTTAACCCAGGTCACCAGGCATTGTTCTTGTACAAGGAAAACTGACCTCATCGGTACTCTCTCTTGGGTTCAAAATTGATAGCAATAAAGTCTTCAGAGGTAATTATTCCTGCTACACTGGCGTGCAGCTTGTATGTATGGCAATTACGTACGATTAGTCTTTGCATTCTTACCCCAGTCCTCTGAAGGCTTTAGTGTTCAGAAAGGACAGTCACAGAGAGTCAGTGTGTCTCCGAGTAAACACATCTGGGCTTCCATTCTGTGTCTCTCACAATTTTCCCTGATAATTGAGGAGCAAGAGATGGGGGTCCTTGTTTTCTGCATCACTGGTGAAATTGCCCACAACTCAGCCTGGCTGAATGTTTACCAAAGAGAGAAATAAACTGAAAGAAAAAAATCTTAGGGGAGCCTGAGATTAATTTTCTATATTTTATTTTAAAATTACCGCTGATAAATTTTTCTGTTCTTTGAGGTTTCTGCTGTTATCCTGTGGCTTGTCTTTCTGTTTTCATTTCAGCAGATAATTGCTTGCCTCGGGATATTGTTCTTTTTTTTTTTTACAGAGAGAAATTTGCCATCTCAGATTTTAAGTGCTTTCTGAAATTAACTCCCGAGTTCCCATCTTCATACAGTCAAGAGTCACTCTCTGGTGAAGCCCTGGGTACAGTGTGACTGTTTCTATTCGCTTGTCCCTTCTCACCAGATGTGAACAGGACGTTGCCCTGCTGCAGGGTGGCAAAAAAAAAGGAAACTGTGTTCACAAAATTAAAACAAGCTGTTTAGGTGTAGTGTGATTTCCCTTGCATTTAGCTACAAGCACCAAACCACACAGATAAAGAGTCAAAAGACCAGGACGAAATAAATTTCCATTGTTGGGATAACTGAATGGACATGCACAGTGGGATTTTATTCACAGTGATTTTTTTTAATTAATTACAGTATAATTACATAGTTTCTCCCTCCCTTTTTTCTCTCCTACCCCTCCCCAAACCCTTCCGAAATAACATTGTCCTCTTCTTTAACCACTATTAATGAATATACATAAACCACATAACCATATATAAATGAATAAATATAGAACTATGACCTGCTGAATCCATTCAGTGTTGCCTGCAAGTAAACATTTCTTAGGCTGGTATTGGGTACTGGGTAGCCAATCAAAGGGCTCATCCCTGGCAAACACTAAGTCTTCCTTTTGTGGCAATTGTAAATTGCTTGTAGCTCCTCATCTAGGGGTGGGGCCCTGTGAGATTTCTCCCATCTACATTGGGATGTCAACCCTTGTACTTGTTCAGGCCTCGTTGAGTAGCCTGTTGTTCATGTTTCATGGGTGTAACTTCACTGTCATATCTGGAAGGCACAGTCTCCCACCAGAGTTCCTGGTCCACTGGCTCTGACAGGCTTTATGGACTCTCTTCCGAGCCCTGGGTCCAGGAGTTGCGTTGTAAATGCATCAGTTGGGGCTGGGCACCCACAGTCAATTGTTCTCTGCATTTTGACTAGTTGCAGATCTCTGTAACAGTCTCCATCTGCTGCAAAAAGGTGTTTCTTTGATGAGAGGTGAGAACTAAATGTATCCGTATCTATAATTTTCATTTAAGTACTAAGCAAATACTCGTAGGACTCCTGTGACCATAACAAGAGCTATTTGGTTGGTCAGAACAAAATATATTTAACTCTATGCTTTAATATCGTTACTAGAATCATTAGTGTGTTAACTCTCTAGATCTTTTCACATTAGAGGCCTAAACATTGAGGAGCCTTTCCTAGGAGAAAGCAGCATGGGATATTTCAGCTAGCAGGAAGAAGGCATTCTGCAGCTGAAATAGATCTTAGACATCATTTTATTTCAAAACTCTTAAGCCATCATCCATAGGCTGAATGTGACCCAGACACATATGAGTTCTAAAGTGCCACTCACGATGCTCTAATCAGGGCTTGTGCTTCAGCTGTCTGTGGGTCTCTCTACAGTTTGATGTCTTTCATAAACCGATTCCATATCTGCTCCCTGCCTGGCTCTGCCTGCAATGCATTTGTGAGTTTTGTTTTAGTTCAGTGCCCACAAGGTTTTCCAAACAGCTGGAGGAGAGAGCTAAAACTTTTGAATTGCTCTCTTATTTTGGAGCATGCTAGGAATGTGTATTAGATTCAGAAAACAGAGTTCATTTAACTGCAAAGGAAATTAGGCCCAGAATAGCTGTGACTTGCTTAAGGTCACAAAGGCACCACTCAGGGCAGAATCATTCAGCCGCCAATGGTGCTGAGTAACTCAGCAAGCACAGACGCCAATTACTCAGAGTGATGATGTCTCAACATGGGGAAAGGATGCCTCCAGTGGGTATTGGGTCAGGACATGTCTGTGAACATTTTCTCTTGTCATAACTGGAGAGAAGGGCATGGGATCTAGAGATACTGTTCAACATACATAATGCATAACAACAGCTCTTCCAAAGCAATGGTGCAAGGTTAAGGAACCAGGATCCAGACGACAAACCAAGAAGAAATACCAAAGTTGGTCAGGAGGAGCAGAAAGGCTGGCAGGATATGGTCAATGAGCCCAAAGACATCTAAATCTGGCTTTGCTTCATTCTCTGATCACTAATGTGTGTGTGACTATTATTCTACATCTGGCAAGAGTGAAATAAATCTAATGGAAGATGATTTATTTGGGGGAGGGATCGGGTAAGATCACATTTCAGAGGTGATGGGCTCTGAGATCAACATCCTTAGTTTAAATTCTGACATTGCCATTTACCTTCTAGGGTGAGTTATTTAACCTTTCCCATCTCAGGACCATCCCTCACCTTCACCTCTAAAATGGGGAGTAATAACAGAGCATTTCTCATGGGACAACAATCTGTGCTGCACCAAGTCCTCATCATATTTACAGCTCTTAGTAAACATTAGCACCACTCTGTCCAATTTCACTGCCCCTTCTCTCCAGAAGGGTAGAAGAGTATCTGAATTCTATAGATAGGACCTTCTTAGAGTATTGCCAAATGAAAACTTCCAGACATATGGAGAAGAGACAGGGAGGTATCTCTTTGTGCTTCTTTTTATATATATGTGTGCAGTGTGTGTATGTGTCTGTGATGTATGTGCTGTCACACATGTAGGCACACGTGTGTGAATATGTGTCTGAAAACCAGAGGTTCATGCTGGGAACCTTCCTCCATCATTCCCTATTTACTAAGGCATTGAACCCAGCTACTCTAATAGCCAGTTTGTCTACAATCCCTGTCTCTGCCTCCCAGTGGCTGGGATTATGGGTAGATGCTATCATACCCACCCAGATTTTAAATGGTTAATCACAGATGGAAGCATAGTTTACCATGAAGAAACCCAGCACAGGATCCTTTAACTAAACGATCAAAGTTAATAACATCAACAATATTAGAACAAACACTGTGTGTCTCCTAATATAAGCTGCCAAGGGCATGATGCCCCTTCAATTATATTCCTGTCAGACAAAGCATATCGGACATATGTTGGCAAACAACAGTCAAAGAGCATCCTACACAGACAGCATTGTCCTCTGTGTCTCCAAAGTATCAAGGTCAGAAAGACAAAGACTAGAAGAGACTATAAAAGATTTTGTTGAGCTTAGCTTAAATAAAGTGTTGGATTGCATAGTGACCTGGATTTCTTATATTACCCTTTCAGTGGGTTATTTATGAAAATGTTTTCATTCTTAGAGGTACAGATATTTAGGGCTAATGGTGATGGAGTATTAACAAATGATCTCTCTGAAAAAAAAATATCTAAAAGCCCCAGAACATGGCACATGATTTTTTTTCTTATGTCAATCCTCTGACCACAGTAAATTTCAAGCTACCAATTTGAAATAAATGTTTTCATAGCAGAAATCCATACCTTCATATATGTGTATGTGTATATATATGTATATATGTATATATGTATATATAGTATATGTATATATGTACAAAGAAAAGAGAAAATTCCAATGTTATTCGTTAAGGAATCTGAAGGGCAATGAGAAGACAGCTCAGTGGAACAGTGCTGATCTAGTATTCATGAGGCCCTGGGTTCAACCCCTAATACCACAAAAAAATAAATAAAACATAAGAATCTAATGGAATGAAAAAGAATTCTGTATAAAATTATTGTTAATTTTCCACAAATTTAAAGATGAATCAAAACATTGAAGTTCAAAATGTTTCAATGTTACCAACAAAACATTTCTCCAGATCCCTGAATGTTCTCCCATCTTCTACAGAACTGTTACACCCTACATGAAGGAATTTTCATGCCAAATTTCAGAGACACAGAGTAAATTAGTCAATGTCAGCAGTTTTCTCTTACATGGGGACCTAAAAATCAAAGCCAATAAAAATCTTATAGAATAAAAACCACTCCTGGGGCCAAGTTCTTCTACAAAGATAAGACAGTCTTCCCTTCAGTCAGTCCATCCCAAGAGGTTTTTCTATCAACCTGGAGCTATTGTTTTCCTGATAGAATGTTAGGTGAAGAACTTTAGTGACCTCATTGAAAGTTGCAATTAAAAAATTAACAATAACTGGGAAAAAATTTTGGACCATTTGAATCTAGGGACCACACTCAGCCCTGAAAAAGATTCAATGTGAGAGACTGCCCTTTAACTAAAGGGGTAAGAGTTCCATTGCTACCACACCTTGGCAATTTGGCAAGAGTACTTATTGAATCTCTCTTCTCTCCTCTCTCCTTCCCCCTCCCTTTCCCTCTCCTTCTAAACCAGAATTTGAAAATTTTGAACCTCTCTAACTGGAGACTCATTCTCTTCCATCACTTCTCATTTGTCTCTAGCACATTCCAGAGTCAGTGGGAAACCACTTTGAGGGACCCACAGGGTGAAGGGAGAAAGACTAGAAAAGACTAGAAGAGGCTAACACTGTCCCCATTTGTAAAAGCCACCAAGAACAGAGAATTTGAGAAGTTCAATGGCCAATATCAAATGGTTTTATAACAGTTGGGGAAAATGAAGGACTTAACAGCTGGGTGATGATTTGCTCCATCAAGATACAAGTTTTGTCAGACTAATGATGACAAATCCAAATGTCTGAGATGAGCAGACGTTAGGGACCAAACACAGTGATTGTCAGCTGCTGTTTGAGATAGGAGAGAATTATAGAAAGACAGGAGGGCTTCTTAAAATCTGCCAGTCTGTCTGGCATAATGCTCTCTTGGATGCTCCAAGCAACCCATCCTTATCTCAAAAGGTTTCATTATTGTCAACTTCTAATCACCTGGGTGGTGACATTTCTAAAAATAATCTTTAAATTGTTTTCAGCTGAGGAGAGCTCTGAAGAAATATAGTAGTGTTTGGAAACCAATTCTACCTTTTCTGAATTGGGGAGCGTAAATGTGTTCTTTATGGGTGGCCATTTAATCTCTGACTGAATAAATCAGAGCTGGCTCAGCATACAGGAGCCAATCAGTACTTGTCTCTTATCTTAATAGATGTCCCTCTCACTCCAGCATAGCATTAGGGTATGGTGATATTTTATTTGTACTTAACTGTGATTTTATTTGTATGTTAATAAATAAAGTTGCCTGGGGGTCAGAGCTAATAGCAAGCCATAGCAGAGCAGGGCGTTGGTGGCGCATGCCTTTAATCCCAGCTCTTGGGAGGCAGAGCTAGGCGGATCTCTGTGTGTTCAAGGATACAGCCAGCATGGAGACACACACCTTTAATCTCAATACCAACCATAGAAGACCTGGAGGTCTGTACAGACCGGCAGTGATGAGGAGGTCATATGGTTGGGTTTACAACCAATGAGAAGGCAGAACAGAAAGTGTATATAAAGACAAACACACAGGAAGTAGGTCTCTCAGCTGAAGAGGATAGCTGCAGGAGTGAAGGGTAAAGCTCTTAGCTCTGATCTCTTGGGCTTTCATCTTTGCACTGGCGCTGTGTTTCTTATTTAATAAGATGGTTACTTCTACATTAGGGTTTCCTGGCCCAGGGCCAGCTTCTCCATATTAGCCTCTGGAGTGGTTCCTGATGTTGGGGCCTGTTCGTACATGTACACTAGCTGCAGCCTTCCACTCTGTGCCTCCTACAAACCATTTCAGACAATCTGATTCCAGCTTGATAAAAGCCCAGCCTGCCTCAGCCCCAATTCATATCATCAGGATAATTTCCCTATGAAGCTCGTTGTTCATGTACTTCTATTTCAGAAGCATGTCAAGAAGCATTTGGTACCCTACTCAAACTAACCAACAAACAAAAGGCAATGTGTTCTGTAGACACAAATTACAGCACTCTAGAGCAGTGGTTCCCAACCTTCCTAAGGCTGCCACTCTTTAATACATACAGTTCCTCATGTTGTGCTGACCCCCAACCATAAAATTATTTTCATTGCTCCTCCATAACTGTAATTTTGTTACCATTATGAACCATATAAATAACATATTCAGGATGGATTTTCATTGTTATAAATTGACTGGGAGGAGTCAGAACTCACAGGCTGAAAAGCACTGTTCTAGAACATGTGCATTTCTACTCTGAGAAGTAAATCAGGGAGATGCTATTTTCAGTGGCTTGTGCTGTGGGGTGTTCTGTATGGCAAATGTGTTGCTGATTAGTCAATAAATAAAGCACTGATTGGCCATTGGCTAGGCAGGAAGTGTAGGCGGGACAAGGAGGAGAATAAAGCTGGGAAGTGGAAGGCAGAGGGAGAGACACTGCCAGCCACCACAATGACAAACAGCATGGAAAGATACCAGTAAGCCACGAGCCATGTGGCAAAGTATAGATTAATGGAAATGGATTAATTTAAGCTGTAAGAACAGTTAGCAAGAAGCTTGCCACGGCCATACAGTTTGTAACCAATATAAGTCTCTGTTTACTTGGTCGGGTCTGAACAGCTGTGGGACTGGCAGGTGAAAGAGATTTGTCCTGACTATGGGCCAGGCAGGAAAACTCTAGCAACAAATGGCGTCCAACGTGGTGGCAAGAGTTTCCACCTAAAAACTGAGAAAAAAGATTCTAAAACGGAGCTAAAAACAGTTCCTAATTGTCTCTCTCAAATGAGCAGCAGCTGCTGGTTTGAGCTACTGGTGGGTTCCTAGCGTGCGTGCTCGACCTGCAGAATGGCAGGAATGAGGCCTCTGCTAGTGGCACATTAAGCTGTGTGGTGGATTTAGCCTTTACTAGTACAAAACAAAAAAAAAAGGAGGTTTCTGGGCTACACGATGCTTGGATAAAAGCATAGACCCACGATAGCTCCCAGAGCTGGCAGTAAAAGTACCACCATGTTGGGAAGCTGAGGTGGGCGGAGCCAGCAGCCACAGCTGCTGCAGTTTAAAGCGATAGATTCACAATAAGACAGATTCAGATGTAATAGTTTACAATGTGTGTAAAAATGTACGTTGGCTTGAAAGAGAGAAAAAGGAATATATACAGTTATATAAAGAAATAAATAGTTTTTAAAAATAAAGTCTTTAAAGAGACAGTAAAGGTAGTATAAAAAATAAGCCACGTAAAAATGGATATTACACAGAGAATCTGGATTGTGTTGTCTTTGGAATTTTTAACTGCAGAAAAACATTTGATTGTAAAAGGTGTTGAGTTAAACCAATATGCATATTTTAAAGATATCTTGACTTCAAAATTTGAATATAAGGATATGTTGCTTTGGAAAGGAGACTCTGCTTTTGTTCCCACAGAAAGCCAAAGGCTATGGATTTGTTCCAGATTAAGATACATCAGGTTTGACCAGCCAAGACCCCCTGAAGGTCTCCGATGACACCATGGCCCAGATGATCCAACATCCAGAATGGTTTGAAGGCATCTGGCTCAGATGATACAGCCTCATGGACTATTCCATAATTCTAAAATTTTCTTTGTATCCCCATAAGATACATCGCCCCCCTCCAGCAGGAAGTAGTAAGAGAAGCTACACCCAAATTCCCAAATTATATGTAATTTTACTTTGTTAAGGTTAAAACCTTCCTTTTTGAAAAAAAAAAAGGGAAGTGCTGTGGGATGTTCTGTATGGCAAATGTGTTGCTGATTAGTCAATAAATAAAGCACTGATTGGCCATTGGCTAGGCAGGAAGTGTAGGCGGGACAAGGAGGAGAATAAAGCTGGGAAGTGGAAGGCAGAGGGAGAGACACTGCCAGCCACCACAATGACAAACAGCATGGGAAGATACCGGTAAGCCACGAGCCATGTGGCAAGGTATAGATTAATGGAAATGGATTAATTTAAGCTGTAAGAACAGTTAGCAAGAAGCCTGCCACGGCCATACAGTTTGTAACCAATATAAGTCTCTGTGTTTACTTGGTCGGGTCTGAACGGCTGTGGGACTGGCAGGTGAAAGAGATTTGTCCTGACTGTGGGCCAGGCAGGAAAACTCTAGCAACAGGCTTGGGAGAGAGTTCAATCAACAGGGCTTGTGTTGGAAGGATAAGGATCTGAGTCCCATCCCCAGGACCCACATAATAGAACTGGGCACGATGGCACACTTGTAATCCTAGCTCTGGGGAAGCAGAGGCAGGAAGCTTCCTGGGGAGTGGTTCACTGAGCAGTCACCATAACATTGATGGAAAGCCCCAGGCCAGGGAGAGACCTGTCTCAAAAAACCAAGTGGATGGTCCCTGAGGAATAATGCCTGAAGTTGTCCTCTGGTCTACACACACACACACACACACACACAGAGGCATGCTAATGTACACATACATGCATGCACACGCACACACAATAGTTAAATTAGGAAAATCTTATTACCCTCTAAAAACTAGACTGGTAACCCCTTCCATTTGACAAACCCCATCCTAACAACATTTTCCTTTCTGCTCTGTACCTTGTATCACCCTCCTAAATAGAAACTTTCCCATCATAGGACAGTGTTACTGCATTTTTGGTTCATGAAAATAATGTCAAAAATGTATGGATATGTATCAAACATCTGAAAACTTTAAAAATGTCTAATCAGTTTGGTTCTTGCTGAAGCACCTTGTGCACTTACAACATACTGAAGGTCTGGCTATCCTCAAACAATAACTAATGCTGATGTCATCCCTAAGAAACCTTGTCATGTTTAAAGTCTCTCTTTGTTACCACTGAACATTATTTTCACAATGTGCTTAACTGTGACATTTGCATAGCTGGTGATGTCGTTTTGGCCACACAGATAGCTTTTGTGTTCTTGTTGGTCACACTTATACTTCCCTTTTCTTGCTGGTGATACATTTGAGTTGTGCACCTAGTGGGTAGGGTCATGAGAGCAAAGTTCCCCATTCTGGAACCAAATGCCCTCATTAGTACACAGATACCACTACTGCCAAATTGAAAGGACAGACTACCAGAGATGTCAAGTTTTTCTTTCTGTGGGATGTGGTGCCATAGGACAACAGCCATTGTGTTCAAATGCTTCACCTGTGTGACACTAAACATCCCCAACAGGGAGATCACCTGGAGGAGGTCCTGCTGGATTCACTTTGTCATACTTTAATTACTCAAACTCAAATGGGGTCTTGGAAGACTAATTTTATGAAATAAAAATTACATCTGGCCGGGCGGTGGTGGTGCACGCCTTTAATCCCAGCACTCGGGAGGCAGAGGCAGGCGGATCTCTGTGAGTTCGAGGCCAGCCTGGGCTACCAAGTGAGTTCCAGGAAAGGCGCAAAGCTACACAGAAAAACCCTGTCTCGAAAAAAAAAATTACATCTGGGGTCTTTTGTACAGCCTCTGCTTTCTATTTATTTATTTATTTCATTTCCTATTTCAAAAAACAATACAGATTCATTGCAATGGGTTAACAACATGGAACTGTATAAAAAAAAATATATTACCAATCCCCCCATCTTCAATCCCATGCCTGTGAGGAATCCAAAAGCAACCTCCCCTGTTCCTCTCAGTGCTTCTCAATAATTTTTGGCAAGCATGAAAAGTTGTGTCTTTCAGTCACTATCAATAAAAAGATACCACACATAATCATTTTCAGCTTGGTTTTCTTATCTAACATATTATAACTTTAAATATCAATATTAATAATCTTTTAAATCTCAAGTCATCATTTCAAATATCAATATACTATCACTTAGTATTGCCAATCCACAATTAATTTAACTATTTTTCTAAGCTAGACTTTCTGAGATTCCCAGATGTTTCCCACAGAAAATATTCTTGTCTTTAACTATGACTGCTGAGAGTTAGAGTCAATTCCTTCATCAAAAAAAACCCAAAACATATATTTCACAAAGGCCAGGGAAACAGGTAAGCTAACAGAAGATCTTCACCTCTCACGCCTTTCTGTCAAATCTAATACCCCAGTCTCATCCCTAGCTCTGTAGCAGAACAACTTCTGTGTCCTCTCCTCACTCTCAGCCCCCATTTCCAAGGGACTAAGAAGATATTGGTGGAACACCATGATTTCCTTCCTCCTATGGACTCCCTCCATTTCCACCCCTCTATCTCATCCCCAACCCTAAGTGTCAGATCTCAATACCTAGAAACACACTGTACCTAGAACCCACAGAGGCCACATCTGGCAAGATCCCAGAAGTAATTTCTACCAGGCAACACACAACCACCACACTCTCCTAAGAACCAGAGAGGGCAACAGAAGCCAAGGAACAAAACATCTACTCAACATAGACAAGACCAAATATCAGCACCTGACATTATAATCTTGACAAACCCTGATGCCTAGACTCCAGTGTAAAAATAGAATCAATAACAGCCAGGACAAAATGTCTCCACTAGAGCCCAGCAACCCTAGGCCCTAATAAATGCAACATAGCTGAAGTATAATAGCCTTTATAGAAGTAGAGTTCCTTAAAGAGGAAATTAATAAATCCATTAAAGAAATCGACAAAATATAAACAGTGGAATGGAATGAATAAAACAATTCAAGATCTGAAAGTCAAAATAGAATTAATAAAGAAAATCCAAACTTAGGAAAATCTGGAAATGAAAAATCTAGGAACTGAAATGGGAATCTAAGAGGCAAGCCACACCAATAAAATATGAGAGATGTAAAAAAGAATCTCAGGCATTGAAGACAAGACAGAAGAAATGAATGCCTCAGTCAAAGAAAATGTTAAATTTTAAAAGACTCTAGGCACAAAACATCCAAGAAATCTGGGATACTATGAAAAGATAAAAATCTAAGAATTATAGGAATAGAAGAATTAGAAGAAACCCAGCTCAAAAGCACAGAAAATATTTTCAACAAAATCATAGAATAAAATGTCCCTAGTGTAAAGAAGGAGGTACCTATCAGGGTACAAGATCTATAAAAAACACCAAATAGACTGGACCAAAAAAGAAATTACCTTCAGCACATAATAATCAGAACACTAAATGTACAGGACAAAGAAAGAATATTAAATGCTACAATGGAAAAAGACCAAGACCAAGTAACATATAAAGGCAGACCTATTAGAATAACATCTGACTTCTTAATGGAGACTCTAAATGCCAAAATGGCCTGGACAGATGCTCTACAAATTTTGAGAAATCACAGATGCAAGCCCAGACTACTATACCCAGCAAAACTCTCAAACACAATAGATGGAAAAAATATGACATTCCATGATAAAAACCAAATTTAAGCAGTATCTGTCCACAAATCCAACCCTACATTCAGCACTAGAAGGAAAACTTCTACTTGAAAAGGTTAGCTACTGTCAAGAAAACACAAGGATAGATAATCCCAGATCAGCAAACAAAAAGAGGACACACACACACACACAGAGACACACACACACACACACACACACACACACACACGCACATACACGCACACACATGCACGCATGCGCGCACACACACACACACACACACACACACACACAAACCACAACAACAACAAAACAGCAGGAATCCACAAATGTTACTCATTGATATCTCTCTACATCGATGGTCTCAATTCCCCATTAAAAAGACACAGATTAACAGAATGGATGAGAAATCAGGACCCAGCCTTCTGCTGTATCCAAGAAACACACCTTAACAGACAACACCACGGGGTAAAAGGATGGAAAAAAATATTCCAGCAAATGGACTCAAGAAAAAAAGTGGCATAGTCATTTTAATATCTGACAAAATAGACTTCAAACCAAAACTAACAGAAAAGATTGAAAAGGATACTCCATACCCATCAAAGGAAAAAATCCACCAAGAGGACATTGCAATTCTTAACATCTATTTCCCAAACACAAGGGCACCCAAGTTCCTAAAAGAAACACTATAACTCATACACTGATATTAGGTGGCTTCAAAACTGCACTGTCACCAAAAGTCAGGTCATCCAGACAAAAATTAAACAGAGAAATGCTGGAGCCAACTGTCATAAACCAAATGGACCTAACAGATCGTTACAGAACATCTTACCCAAACACATATACACACAAAAATAAATACCTTCTTCTCAATACTTCATGGAACTATCTCCAAAACTGACCACATACTCAGTCACAAGGCAAGTCTCAACAGATAAAAGAAAATTGAAATAACACCCTGCATCCTATCTGACCACCATGGATTAAAGCTGGATATCAACAACAATAGAAACAACAGAAAGTTTATAAACTCATAGAAATTGAATAATTCTCTACTGAATGAAAAATGGGTCAAGACATAAATTAAGAAAGGAGCTAAGTACCCACAGCACTAAATGTCTACATTAAGAAGGCAGAGTGGAATGGTTCTAGAACAAAAAGAAGAAATCACACCCCAAAGGAGTAGATGATAAGAAGCAATCAAACTCAAGACTGATATAATTAAAATGAAAACAAATAAAAAGAATACAAAGAATCAATGAAACAAACACTTGGTACTTTGAGAAAAACCAGTGAGATTGATAAATCCTTATTCAAATTAACTAAAAGGCAGAAAGAGAATCCAAATTATCAAAATTAGAGATGAGAAATCCAGACAACAAGGAAATCCAGAGAATCATAAGGACATACTGCTGTGGATATCACTCTGTATGCTGTGAATGTGTGGCTCTGATTGGTTAGTAAATAAAATGCTGATTGGCCAATAGCCAGGCAGGAGATATAGGCAGGACAAGCAGAGAAGAAAATTCTGGTAACAGGAAGGCTGAGTCAGGAGTCACCAGCCACAGAGGAAGCAAGATGTAAAAGTACCAGTAAGCCACAGGCCATTTGGCAACTTATAGATTAATAGAAATGGGTTAATTTAAGATATAAGAACTTGATAGCAAGAAGCCTGCCATGGCCATACAGTTTATAAGTAATATAGGTCTCTTTGTGTTTACTTGGGTTTGAGCAGCTGCATGAGCTAACCCCCTAACAACCCAGCTGTTACCAAAGCTATAGGATGCTCACCACAAACTGACAGTATAGCCCTATTGCTGAACACAACACCTACACAACTAATTGATCATGGAGAAGTCGAGCTGGTGCCTATGTAGAGCCTTCATCTCTTCTAATTAGTACTCTTGGCTCCAGAAGGTTCTCTGCCAAAGGAGACACATAAACACCAATCCAGCTACAAACCCATCGATCTACAGTGGTGTCCTGCCTGCAAGATATGCAGTACAATGGTGGCACAAAGCTTGTAGGAATAACCAACCAATAACACATTTGACCTAATACTCATTCCATGAGATGGAACCTGTACTCTATGCTGCTTGTGTGATGAAGAACCTGAGACTAGATAGCTCAAGGACCTAGGGGGGAACCAAATACTACTGTTCTACTAAAGAAATGTAGGTGGGGAATGACTTCTAATGACATCCTACTATATTCATAGATCAGTGCCTTGCTCAGCCATCATCAGAGAAGCTTCCTCCTGCAGCAGATGAGAACAAATACAGAGACCCCCAGCCAGAATTCATGCAGAGTGTGAGAGACCTTGGAACACTCAGCCCTAAAGGGGATGTCTTGATCAAGTCCCTCCCCTCAGTGATCAGAGAATCCTAAAGAAGAAGAGACAGAAAAGAATGTAAGATCCAGAGGAGATAAAGGACACTAAGGCCTTCTAGGGCCAATACACATATGAATTCAAAGAGACTGAGGTAGCATGCACAGGGCATGCATGTGTCTGCCCCAGATGGGGTCCTAAAGCTGAAAAGAGAAATGGACACAAGCCCTGTTCTCCAACCCAGAAGCTATCTCCAATTGATAACCACTTGCATATGAAAATTTATTTTTCTCCAAGCGAGTCTTACTAGGGAAAAAAACTACTCTTAAGAGTAGGCTGCATGCCCAGCAGTAGATAGCCAGCAGACAATGAACTCAAAAGCATCTTTGGAAATACCTTGTCTCATAATGTCATGTCAGGGCTTTTTCTTTCTTACTTTCTTTTTAATTTTATATTTTTATTTTTATGTTTATTTTTATTTATTTACCCTACAGGTACTTTGTATATTTTTTACATTTTTTATTTTTATGATTTTTTTTTACATCCCAACTGCAGTTTCTCCTCCATCCTCTCCTCCCAGTCCCCACCCCCATCCACTCCTCCATTTCAATCCAGAAGAGGGCAGGCCTCCCATGGATATCAACCAAACATGTTGCAGTAAGACTAGGCACCTCCCCTCCTATCAAGGCTGGACAAGGCAACCCAGTATGAGGAAAAGGGTCCCAAAAGCAGGAGTCTGAGAAATCTCCTGCTCCCACTGTTGGGAGTACACAAGAAGTCCAAGATACACAACTGTAACATATATGCAGAGGACCTGGTCATTCCTGTGTAGGCTCCCTGGTTGTCGGTTCAGTCTCTGTGAGCCCCTATGAGCACAGGTTAGTTGATTCTGTGAGATTTCTTGAGATGTCCTTGACCCCTCTGGCTTCAAAAATCCTGCCTCCCTGTCTTCCACAGGATTCCCCTAGCTCCACCTAATGTTTGGCTGAGGTCTCTGCATCTGTTTCCATCAATTGCTGAATGAAGCCTATATGATGACAATTATGCTAGGCACCAACCTTTGAGTACAGCAGAATATCATTAGGCATCATTACATTGATATTTTTTAAAAGAATAGGAAAAGGTCTTCACCAAGACACAGGCTAATTTCCAAAATACATATAGAACTCAAGAAAATAGACATCAAAAAAATGGAATTAAAAAATGGGGTACTGACCTAAACAGAGAATTCTCAACGGAAGAATCTCAAATGACAGAGAAAAACTTAAAGAAATGTTCATCATCCTTTTCCATCAGGGAAGTGCAAATCAAAATGACTCTGAGATTCTCCCTTACACCTGTCAGAATGGCTAAGATCAAAAACATAAATGACAACTTATGCTGTAGAAGATGTGGAGGAAGGGGAACACTCCTCCATTGATGGTGGCAGGGCAAACTTGTACAGCTACTTTAGAAATCAATATGGCAGTTTCTCAGAAAATTGGGAATCAGTCTACCTCCAAACCCAGCGATACCACTCTTGGGCATAAACCCAAAGGATGTTCAATCGTATCACGGGGACTATGTTCAACTATGTTCATAGCAGCTTTATTCGTAATAGCCAGAACCTGGAAACAACCTAGATGCCCCTCAACTGAAGAATGGATAAAGAAAATGTGCTCCATTTATTCAATGGAGTATACTCAGCTCTTAACAACGACATGAGAAAATTTGAAAACAAATGAATAGAACTAGAAAAAAAAAATCATCCTGAGTGAGGTAACCCAGACTCAGAAAGATAAACATGGTATGTCCTCACTTATAAGTGGATATTAACTGCAAAGTAAAAGATGATAATGCTATAATCCACAGACCTAGAGAGGCTAAATAACAAGGAGAGCTCAAGGGGCACTCTTGGATCTCATGGGAGGGGGAAATAGAAGAGATTTCAAGGTTGGACTAGGGGTGTGTGGGGATGGAAACAAGAGGGATCAGGTGGGGGTGGGAGGAAAGGACTGGAAGTGTTGACTGGAAAGTGGGGAGGTAGAAACCTGGTGCAATAGAAACTCCCAGGAATTTACAAGGATGACCCTAGCTAAGACTTCTAGCCATAAGGGATACATAGCCTGAGTTGGCCAGTTCCTATAACCAGCAAGACTTTCAGTGGAGGTATTGATTGGAACACCAACCCAGCCACATAACTTTTGACCTACAGTTTGTCCTGCCTACAAGATAAATAGAACTTTTAAAGACAGCTCCTACTAGTATACATTCTGATAAGGTTTAGAAAAGATGCTGTGGCCCTTTCAGAGCACAGAAATTTTCCATATCTTTTTTATAAAATTGTCATTTTCTGCATGCATCATTCAACAATATAACTGTGACCTGCTATGTTTCCTGATGACAATAAAAACTTTAGAGAGGAAGTTTAATCATTTTAACCGAGATGATCATGTATTTTTTGATTTGGAAAAGGTTAACTGAACATGTACATAGGATATTTAAGTCTCATATAAATAGGTAGGTAAAGAAAAATATTTGAGATAAAATCAACTGAAAAAACTTAGAAAGAGATCATGGTTTTAAAAAAAGCATGGCTTTGTAAAAAAGTTACATTTGAGAAGATATTTAAAAAAATCTTAAATTTTTCAAATAACTTTGATTTCAAAATAATGTATCAATGATGCAAAATGATCTGTAATTAACTACAAAATACCAAGAAAATATAATTGAAATGTAAAATTTGCATATAAATTTGAACATGATCTTTCAAAGTTTATAAACATGTACACAAGAGATGAACTATTCATGTCAATTTATGGACATTTATGAAGACATGGAAGTGCTAAATAAAGGCTTAACTAATTGCACAGAAATTTCTAATTATCAGAGTTGCCTCTGGTCTTTTTATGAATGGTGTGATACATCGAGATTATCAAGGAGTCGTACTTCATATAAACATAAGTTAGAATTAGGCAGAACTGAAACATTTCATTATTTCTTCTTTACACAGCAATATAAAGCCCCCCAAACACTGAATAACCAATTATGTCAGCGTCCTGATTGCAAAGTCTACCTACCTGACCAGATACAAGGATTTGATCTTTTCGAAGATTAGATTTGCCCTGAAATACATAGATACATTTCTGAAAAGAAACCCTGTCTTCTTTCTCAACCATTGATTACTCCATGTTTCAGAGAGAAGACTTGAGCTAATGCCTGGCTTTCTCTACATCAACCAGGAGGGTAAAGTTAAATATGAGGGTTGATTAGACAACCCACCAGTTCTTTTCTGAATCAAACAGTAAATAAAGTGAAGCAAATTATTTTAAAAATTAAGCTTTTCGAACCACACTATTTCCTTTCAAATGAAGAGTGCATTTATTCACAAAGTTAGGGAGGTGTGGTGACATTAACAGTACCCAAATCAACAGGAGTGCCAACCGACCAAGTCCTTTCATGGCTCAGCTCTGCTTTAGGGCTTGGCTCCCATCCCACCAAAGGAGCAGTTTAGAATCTGACTCAAGCAAGCCACAGTCCATAGAGAGTCTCTCTCTGGCAATATTGATGAATAACCAAAGCTCCTGTAAGAATTCTAGCAAACTGAGGATTTTGTTTTTGCTTTTGTTTTCTTTTTACAACTGTCCAGACTGAATAGGGTCTCTTCTTCTGTCACTATGGTGAGAGATGGGATATATCTAGTGGTTTAAACCATCCAGCTGGAATTTACTGCAAAGACAATTCTCAGTGGACTGAAAACCTAATAATCAGGCACTATTGACCATTTTATGACCCAGCAGTAATTCTGAACTCAAGACAAAATTTTTGAAACATTACCTACAGCCAATTTAAAAATAAATTTATAAATAGAAATATATGGGTCTGTTCTTTTCTCTGCCACCTGTACTTATTTCTTCTCTAAAACTATTAAAATTCCTTTATTTCATTGGTTCTCAGCTTTATATTTTGTGAATTCAATTTCAGCCTTGATGAACATTTAGGAACGGCAGGGTTCTAAGGTTAATGCAGATCCTAAATCAAAAACCTAAACAAAGATTGTCATATAAACTTCACCCTACTCCGCTCCCTCCCCCAAGTGGAAAAGATTTACTGAAAAGAAACATTACTTATTAATCTTTTGCAAGTTAACTTGACCTCACTCTGCTTCTGGGCCTGTGTGTAAACTTAGCACATCCCAGTCCTTGAAAAGAAGTGTGCTAATACAGTTTCCATGGCTTCTTTAAATTCTGTGAGAGTTTGCATCTGGAAATTCGAAGGATTCGAAGGAAAGTGTTTGGCCATCAGTCTTCTATCTGCTTCCCAACAGCTGCATCTTGCAATGTCGTAGGGAGGTAAAGAGCCAAGGTTTCTATGACAAATCATTGGCTACCATAATGGAAATGTGTGGCCCAGCTAGAAAGGCCATTAAAAAATACCTCAAACATTTGCACCATATTAGATTAATGTCTATTCACTTCATCCTACCTCTTCTTTGGTATAGCCTCGCTATGATCTACAACACAGCCTGGGAGGCCTGGTCTGTCTCTACTGCTTTGCATCTGCAAGTACATTGCTCCAGCTTTCACATCTGCATCATCATCAGGAGGTCTGCCTCATCATCAGGAGGCAGCAGCAGCATCCTTCCTCAGGGTGCCACTGTTACTCTGCAAGGGCACTGACTTAGAGATGGATGGAACACAGGCTGTAACAGGAGTCTCTCCTGAGTCTCCAAGGGCCCACCACAAAGGGGAATCTCTCCTCTGCTCCCTTGGTGTTTGCCCTTATCAATGAAGGAGTGCTGATCCATAAATTGCATTAAACAAACAGCAGTGCAAGAGCTAGCCTGGAACTATCTAGTATCTTGTTTGTTCTTATTTTAATCCGCTTACCCATTTAGCATATGCATGAAACCTTGATCATTTCCAGCCTGCAGCTTTTATGCAGCAGCAAAAAGCAGACAGCAGGAGACTCTGAAAAGCTATGAAGCCAATAAAAATTTAATGGGTCAAAGCAAAATCTTAGCACTTGTTGGTCTTTATGCACTCTTAGCAAGTCACCCCCTTTCCTCCCAGGAGACTCATGGCTAGTGTTCCTGCATTGTGTGGATTTTTCATGGTCTTTTACCCACGATTCAATGAGTACAATAAAGTTCCATATACATTTATTCTCATACTAATAAAAAGCACGGATCGGTGCTTTGTGAGACTTGAATTCCAAACAGAAATGTTTTGTGGAAACTCAATAGTTAGAAAGCTGATTTCTACATATTGATTTTATATGAACTTCAAAGGGCGTAGAGAAAATACAGAGTAGAATTTTTAAAAAGATAGCCACAGGTAGCGTGGACCAGTTCCAAAAGACTTAGAGGCAGCAGCTGCTTTTGGTTTGTCCTGTTTCCAGCAATCTGAAAAGGCGAATTCCTGATGCAGGGGTTATTTTAACCTGTCCCAGGTTATATCTGGATGATATCTGAACTCAGATATCTGAATGAAAGAAGAAGAATCTTGGAAAGGATGAATTCCTCGTTAGACATTTTCATTTGTACCAGACTTCTTTATTCTTTATTCTTTATTCAATAACAACAGCAGCAGCAATAATGACATGTGAGGCATACCGGGCATTGACTATCAGGCTAGTCATCCAGGCAATGCATGTATCTTCTTTATTCCTATTGCCTGTCTTCAATCTCATCACCACTCCTGGAGATGTATTCACTTACAGTACCCCTACTTTCTTGGCTTCATAGAGGAGTTAGTTGGGAAAAGAGAAGTTAGCTTCCTGAAGTTTATAAAGTTAATTAACGGTAGAGCTGGGATTTGAACACAAGCCCGGTCCCCAAGCTGACTCCACCGTCTGTTTTCCCACGGTGACTATTCACATCTATTGTGTAATGTTTACTAGGGAGACATGAACCAACATCCATCTATCCCAGATGGGGCACCAGCAGCAGATCAAAGAGAAAGTCCACTCAAGTCTAGCTTAGGGAAGTAGTGAGTTTATGGAGGTTACTTTGAGAAGAACAAGTAAGGGGTTGGGTGACTTACAAAAGCAATGTGTGACTCAGAGGTAGCTCCATCGTCAAAAAGCCTTCCTTGCTGCTGGCAAGAGGACTCGGTGTGTAATACCACTTGCAACCAAGCTTAAACTGAGTTCAAACCTGGGAACCACGTGGCAGAAGAGTACCACTCTTGCAAGCTGCCTTCTGGCACTAAGAGGCCCATCCCAGCATGGATGACAACTCATCCTCACCCTTCACTCTGTGAACTCCTTGCGTAACATCAGGCAGCATGGCCAGCCAGGAAGTCCCATCTCCCTACACTGATCACCACTTACCTAACCTTAGAGAAGGGCCTTGTGAATCCTGTGAGTTTCAGGAGCTTCCTGGGTGTGTTGACTTCCTGAGTCTTAGGCACCTCCCTCTAGAAGGGAATGCTTCAATTCAGAGGAAATTATGACACAGTATCTTATACCAATATTTTTATATATTCTTGTTGATAATGTTCCCATCAGGGTAGGTGTTTCCTAGTGCATTGGAACTTTTTTGGAAAGAAAACAGTTTTATTGGCAAACACCATTATGTTCAGCTTTCCTAATACGTTTTGTTTGGAAAAATCCCCAGAATATCAGGAAAAAAAATATGTTTTTAAGTAATTTTATTACATTGTGTTGAAATGGTAAGAGTGTTTGAAAACACTCCTGTAGTCAGAAGTTTCTCTGGTCCTGCCTGGCTCCACAGTTGGGACAAATCTCTCCCACTCTTGTCCCACAGCCACTTGGTCCCAAGTAAACACACAGAGGCTTATGTTATTTACAAACTGTATGGTCTATGGGTCAGGTTTCTTGTTAGCTAGCTCTTATAACTTAACTCAACCCATTTCTATTAAACTGTATGTTGCCACGTAGCCATGGCATTACCAGTCTGCTGGCATCCTGTCACTTCTTGGGCAGCAGGCTGGTGTCTCCCCCGACTCTGCCCTTCTTATCTCTGTATCTTTGGTTGGATTTCCTGTCTGCCACTAAGCTGCCTTGCCATAGGTCAAAACAACTTTAATTATTAGCCAATGGGAGCAACACATATTCACAGCATACAGAAAGACATACCACAGCACACTCCCTAGACATCCATTTTTTCTAATTTGAGGACTATCAAAACTCATTTTAAATGAGAAAAGGAAGATGAAGGGACACATGGAGTGAGCTTGACCTTTCAGTCATAGTTAGGTGATGGGGTTGGTGGCTTCTTAGCAGATACCTGTTCCTTTGCAGTCAGACTTTGTTCTCCTAGAGGGATGGAGGAGGAACAGAGGACTTTGTTACAACCTCCTGGGGGCTTTTCCTGTTCCCAAAGTGGGAGTCTGAACCTTTACTTCAAAGTGAAAGATTATAAAGCAGCAGAAAGGGTATGATGAAGGCAGGCAGCCTCTTTTCGAAGCAAGCTAGACAGCATCCTCTATTTTAGAGGCAACAACCCTCTGAATGAGGCACTTAAAGCATACAGGTAAGATAGAAATTGAAAGTACAGAGATCAGCTGGGCAGTGGTGGTGCACGTCTTTAATGCCAGCACTTAGGAGGCAGAGGCAAGCAGATCTCTGTGAGTTCAAGGCCAGCCTGGGCTACAGAGTGAGTTCCAGGAAAAGCTCCAAAGCCACACAGAGAAACTCTGTCTCAAAGAAAGAAAAAAAGAAAGAAAGAAAGAAAGAAAGAAAGAAAGAAAGAAAGAAAGAAAGAAAGAAAGAAAGAAGGAAAGAAAGAAAGAAAGAACAGAGATCTTTGGGAGGACTGTGGTTTTGCTGGACCTCTTCTTCAAAACGTAAACTCAGGCTAGCCCATACATGACTCACTTTTATCTCCCTCTGTATAATGTATTCTCCCGCTCCCTCCCTCCCACTCCCTCCCTCCTTTTTTTTTTTTAACCCTCCCTCCTTTCCTTCCTCGCCAGGGTTTCACTACGTAGCCCTGGACTTATTTATAACTTGTGGTCTTCCTGCCTCCGCCGCCCAAGTAGTGATCTTACAGTTGTGTGCTGCCGTACCCACCCACACAGCAGTGTTTGAAGCTGATTCCAATTTGGAAAAATTATAAAAATGACACACAAGCTGATGTTCTAATGCAATCCAAGGAAACAGGGATGTAGATTCTGAGATACAATGGGAACACGGTCACCATGTGTCTGTCTGTAAGAAAGAAGTAATGGTTTGTCTCAAAGCTCAGGCTTTTGAGACAGGTGGCTAATGACAGATCCTTGTGAAAAGTCACAGTAAATATATACTTAGTGAGATTCACACTATTCCACACTGTCTTATATGATCATGGCTTGTGGTTTAACAATGTTAATTATTCTTCTGGGGGGGGGCATAGTCAAGCTTGGAGGAAGTGGAAAGAATCCTTGGGGCTGGGACCAGTGATAGCAAACCAAAGTCAGTGAGAATGCAGTTGGGCCTCTTCCTAGGAATTTCCTGAAATTGTGCCTTCTTCCTAACTACCACAGGGATCCCATCTCATAAGTAGAAAGTGGCTGAGGATTGAGGTGGTACTCTGGACACAGTGGAGGCTGTATGTATGTATGCTGTCCTTGTGGCCACCCTATGAGGAGAGTAGATAGTATCCTTCCTCTCAAGGCAACTAAAAAGGAAGCCACTGAAATCTAGAAAGAGGAGAACAAGAATTTACTGATGGGTACCAATCACACCCAGTATTTGTACAAATTGTTAAACCATAATGTATAAAAAGCAATTGCTTGGTAGAACTTGCTGTTTACAATTATGGTATCCTTTACACAAACCACTTAAACTCCACAGCGACATCAAGAGCAGACGCTACTAGTATCCCTGTTTCTCAGGTGGAGAAACAGACTCTAAGATGTAAACTGATGTTCTCTGGATCACACAGCTAAGGGATCACAGAGCTCATCTTCCTGCCTCACACTGTCTCTTCCCTCACAAAGTGTTTCCCAATCTTAAAAGTGGGAAACACAAAAAGAAATGCATGGTTATTCTCCATTTAATAAAATGACACTGTTCAGAAACCTTCATTGCTCAGCTTGCCCTCCGCTGCTTAATGAGTTGCTGTCACGGAAAGAACTGGAGCGCCATCCCCTTAACTCCAGGTGCTGTGTGCTTCTCATCCTGTGATGGCTAATCCTATTAACTTGATTGGAGTGAGGAAGACCTGGGATATTAGTAAGGCACACTCCCGGGTACCTCTGTGAAGGCATTCCAAGAGGATTGTCTAGGTGATTCTCCGTAAAGCAGTCAATGCCATCACACATCTGGGACCCAGATAGAATACAAGGAGGAAACAAAGAAAGCTAACAAGCTGGGGCATTCTTTCTCACTCTGCTTCCTGGCCACCATGGTGTGAGCCGCTCTACCCACCCCTCCCCACCATGAAGGGCTGAAACCTCTGAAGCCAGGGACCCAGATAAATAATTCTTTCCTTAAGCTGATTCTGCCAGGCATTCTGTCACAGTAACAAAAGTCTGACTAGCACACATGCTATCACAACTAAATAAAACAACATTCATTAGGGTCTTTGGGAAAGCCATTTTGCTGGGTGATATAAGAGGAAACCTGGTGGGTTGAGGGGTCCTCAACCCAGAATCTTACATCTCTCAGCATAGATACATGACCATTGCTAATTTTTCAAAACATATTTGCTGACACAGTGAATGTCAGGACCTATTTCAGGCACTGGGAGTGAGAAATGACAAAAGGTAGGCACCCCCAGCCCCTCAGCATGAGCAGTGGAGGGAAGAGGTGAGTGGAAGAATGACTTCAGAGATGTGGGACAGGCAGTATGAGGAGTCAGTTCTTTGTCTCAGTGGAGTATCTGGGGTCTTCACTCAAGAGGTGGCACACAGGGGTGCGTTTAAACAAGCAAATAGGAATCTTCCTCTTGAGGAATCTAGGAAAGGTGGATAGGTGAGCTGTGTATGTGAAAGCCTAGAAGAAAGGCACATCGTCTTGTGCAGGCTATTTGGGGAGCAGATCCACATCAGAGGAGCCAGGCCAGCTAAGCAACGAAGGGAGAGAGCAGAGATGGGAGCAGTAGATAGCAGCCAGGGTGAAAAAAGCCTTCAGTGCCCATTACAAGACCCCTAAGAAGCAGCAGGATTGCAAGAAGAAATGCAGGTACCAGGAAAGGGATCTGCAGGCAGAACGCCTTTCTAGTCTTAAAAGCCAACTGCCAACTCACAAAAAAGAAATGTATTTTATTTACATTGTGTGTGTGTGTGTGTGTGTGTGTGTGTGTGTGTGTGTGTGTGTGTTATGTATGTAGGGCTGACCATGGGGGCCAGAAGAGAGCATCCAGTCTCCTGGAGCTAGAGTTACAAGTGATGTGCATTGCCCAATGTGGGTGCAGGGAATCAAACCCAGGTCCTCTGGAAGAGCAGGAATCACTCTGAAGCATTGAATCACCTCTCCAGCCCCTCCAATACTTTTTTTTTTAATGGAACTATCATGGGCAGGGAAATCTGATTTAATTTAACCAGAAGAGTGAACTTCCAAGCTTACGTTGCGAGACTTACAGTTAAACTAAGGGGTTGGCATACTGTGTGCATTAAGAAAAGCCTCCCAGGTGGTCAACATGTCAGACACATCACTGTCACACACGTTGCAAGAGAAAGAGGAGGGGAAAGCTCCTAAATGTGTCTCCTGGGTGTGTTTATGTTTGTGTAAGGAGGTCAAAATGATTATTCTTAAAAAAGGAAGGAAGGAAGGAAGGAAGGAAGGAAGGAAGGAAGGAAGGAAGGAAGGAAAATGTCAACTGCCTTTACTCAATTTGTACAGAATGATATGGAAGCACAGGGGTGGTGCAGTGGCTTAGCAGGTAAGGAGAGCGGAGAGATGACTACAGTTAAGAAAAGACAGATACATTTGCATTTTCTATCATGGTTACTGCTGCCTCCTGACCTGCCCTCATTTCCTGCCTCAGCAGCACAATTGGAAGCCTAATTTTTAATAACAGGCCTTGTATGTATTTGCCTCTCTCTTGTCACATTTAGGGCACGTGGAGTGGATCGTATATACACATCCATGCACATGCGAGTGCACTTACATGTGCTTGCGTGCACACTGGTGTGTATGTGCATGTGTTAATGTGTGTGTGTGTGTGTGCATGTGCAAGAAATTAAAAGTGCTATTCTTATGCTGGTGAGGTGACTCGGGTAGTAAAAGAGCTTGCCACCAAGGTTGCCACAACATGTGTTGCATTCCCGGGGACCCACATGGTAAAAAAAAAAAAAAAAAAAAAAAAAGAGGATACACATTCACACTCACATACGCACATGCACACACATACACAGTCATAAACACATGAGCTCACATACACACACAGTAAATAAATGTAAAACAACATTTAGCATTGCTAGTCTGCAGATCACTATGCATAGTAGTTTTGTGCAGAAACTTTTCCTATCCCGGTAGCCAGTTACATATATATATATCAGTTAGGGTGTTGAATATAACAAAACACTTCACTTCCTGAGAAGTGTTTCATGTGCTACTGTTTTGCATACGTAACACTTGGTGTTAAGAGCAAAGTGAGGCCCTGTGTGAATGGGGCCGTGTTTTGCAGGGTGAAGCGAAGGAATTAAACTTTACTATTTCGGGAATAAGACCCCATTTCCTGACTTAGATTTTTCCATGGTCAGTCTCCTACTGTAGCTTCATGGACAATAAATGATTTTTGTTTCGTTTTCTTCAAGAGAAGAAGGATTGGGTGGTTGATTTAGAGAGTGGTGAGCTGGTACTGTTTCAGCACTAGTGATTTACTGGGGATCTCTCAGAATTGTTCTTTTAATAAGTTTTCGGTTGCTTTTTTTTTTTTTTTTCAAAGAAAAGCAGTGGTAACTGGGGGGTTCTGGTCCTCTGACCGAGGAGATGAAAATCATCTCAGGCAGCGACATCAGCTCTTCTTATCCCATTTGTGCAGAAAGACACAAAAGAGGAGAGAGAAAACTTCTCAATTCTGCAGAAATCTAACAAGGACGCACCGCAGGATTCTATCCCCGTGAAGGTCAGTCTGTAACAATCTCAGGTACCCAGGAAGTGATTCAATTTGGCTGAGGAATTGTATCTGGTAATTACAGTCTCCTTAAATCTGTACCTGAGTTGTAAATTGAGGAGAAAACTCCCCCAGAAGCCTCTCCATGATCCTATCCTAAAAGGCAATTTCAAAACAGTTAAGACGCTTCAAGGTAGGGCAATTCTTTGATATTTGGACATGTTGCAATTAAAGGCTGTTCAGTGTGATTACGTGCAAATAATAGCACATCCTTTAAAAAAATAAATGAAATAAAGTAAAATATCCATTCTGTACACTTTGCCCTGAGTGTGTTTGTAAACGCAAATAGAATAGGGTGGCATTACCAAACATTTATTTTCCTAAGAGATACTTTCATTACCTCAGAATTACTTCAGAATTCAGATTCATCATCAGGCCAGTCAGACAAGAATTTGCACCACCACGAAATTGGCTTATTTCTTCTACTCCCTGATGGGGTATGACAAGTCAACATGAATACCATAAATTAGGGGAATTAAAGAGAGGACTTGAAGTGTTCCCGGGAGTAATTTGGCTTCCAAAATGTGCTTGAGTGGCATCCTAGCTCTGTTCTTTGGTCTTGCACTTCCCAGCACATGCCCTCGATCTACTGGTTCCTTCTGCATTCTACCCTTATCTCCTCCTCAACCCATACTCCTTCCCTTAATTGCTTACAAAAGGGTCTCAAATTCTATATCCTGTTATCCCTTGAATATATGGATCATCTCAGAGTGAAGCGGAGCTACTTAGAGAAAACGGCAGAACACCACATTCTATAGTCGTTCTGAGCATCCCCTGGATAAAAGTGAAAAATGAAAGGACTTTATTTTCTTAGTGTGTGTCCTGGCTAGTTTTATGTCAATGTGACACAAGCTAAAGTCATATGAAAGGAAGGATTGAGAAAATACCTCCATAAGATCTGGATGCAGGACAATTTCTTAATTAGTGACTGATGGGAGAGAGCCCAGCCCATTGTGGGTGATGCTATCGTGGGCTGCTGGTCCTGGGTTCTATAAGGAAACAGGCTGAGCAAAGCCATGAGGACAGTAAGCAGCACCCATCTACGGTGTCTGCATCAGGTTCCTGCCCTGTTTGAATGCCTGCCCTGACTTCTTTCAATGATGGACTATAATGTGGAAGTGTGAGCCAAACAAACCCTTTCCTCCCCAACTTGCGTTTTGGTCATGGTGTTTTATCGCAGCAATAGACACCCTAGTTAATACAGTGCAAGCCTCTGCCTCACTGCAGTCTCCTTCTGTGTACATGCAGTGTGAATCCCCTGCCTCACTGCAGTCTCCTTCTGTGTACATGCAGTGTGAAGCCTCTGCCTCACTGCAGTCATCTTCTGTATACAGCAGTGTGAATCCCCTGCCTCACTGCAGTCATCTTCTGTATACAGCAGTGTGAATCCCCTGCCTCACTGCACTCATCTTCTGTATACAGCAGTGTGAATCCCCTGCCTCACTGCAGTCATCTTCTGTATACAGCAGTGTGAATCCCCTGCCTCACTGCACTCATCTTCTGTGTACATGCAGTGTGAAGCCTCTGCCTCACTGCAGTCATCTTCTGTATACAGCAGTGTGAATCCCCTGCCTCACTGCAGTCATCTTCTGTGCATACAGAAAACTTTGATCATATTATACCATGGCTTTGGGAATTGTCACACTTCTGACCTGTTATAACACAGAGAAGTCTGAACAGTAAGTTCCATCACTGACCATCTGGGAACAATGGAGCTCAGAGTGACATTTCCTGGTGCCATTTATGCTGGTCTTTTAATTATTGTTACTATTATCTATTGAAAGCATGAACATACCTTCATCCTGAAAATCTCTACAGGGCCATTTTGCCATATCAAGTTTGGATAGGAAGAAGGAAAAAAACTGTTTCATAAAGGATTGAACAGGCCTATGGTTGGGACTGGCTTGATAGTTCAGTAGATAAGAGTGCTGTCTGCTCTTCCAGAAGACCAAGGTTCAATTCCAAGTACCCCTGTGGCAACAAACAACTATTTGTAACTCCAGTTCCAGGGGATCCAACACCTTCATTTGGCCTCTTTAGGCACTGCACATACGTGGCGCACAGACATGCATGCAGGTAAAACACCCACACACATAAAATAAAAACAAATCTGGAAGAGACAGCTGGAATTGGCGGACATTTCAGAGGTGAAAAAGAAACACAGAGCAATGGAAACTCCCAGGAATCCACAAGAGTGACCCTAGCTAAGACTCCTAGTAATGAGAGATATGGAATCTGAACAGGCCATCTTCTGCAACCAGGCAAGGCTTCCAGTGGAGGGATTGGGACACCAGCCCAGCCACAAAACCTTCAAACTACAATTAGTCTTCCCTATAAGATGCGCTGGGGTAAAGGTGGTACAGAACTTGTGGGAACAGCCAACTATGACTGGTCCAAATTGAGACCCATGCCACAAGAGGGAGACCATTCCAGACACTGCCTGGAGGGTGAGAAACCAGAGTCTGGACAGCCCAGAAACCAACGATAGAATCAAACACGATTGGGGTGGGGGAGCAATGAAATGATTCCTAACGATACTCAGCTATACTCATAGACCAGAGCCTAGCATAATCATCCACAGCTATAGAGAGGCTTCATCCAGCAACTGATAGGAGCAAGTGTAGAGACCCATAGCCAAAACATTAGGCAGAGTTTGGGGAACCCCACAAGAAGGGGGTGAGGAAGGATTGTAGGAGCCAGAAGAGTCAACACACCACAACAAAACAGCCCATAGAGTCAACTAACCAGGGCTCATGAGGGGCTCACAGAGACTCAACCAACAATCAGGGAGCCTATGTGAGACTGATCTAGGCCTTCTGCATGTATGCCACAGTTGTGTAGCTTGGTGTTCCTGTGGAACTCCTAATAGTGGGATCAAGGGTTGACTCTTTTATGTGCTTTGGGGACCATTTTCCTCCTACTGGGTTGCCTCATCCAGCCTTAATATGAGGGGATGTGCCCATTTTTATTATATCTTGACATGCCATGTTTGGTTGATATCCCTGGAGGCCTCTTCTTTTCTAAAGGGAAGGGAGAAGGAGTGAATCCAGGGGAGGGAAGATATGGGGGAAAGGAAACTGGAAGGAGAAAAGGGAGGCAAAACCAAGGTCAGGATGTAATATACGAGAGAAGAATAAAAATTTTTTTAATTTTTTTATTGTATGGCATGATACAAAAATGCAAGGAGAAATATACTTTGGGCAAAAATTCAGTCTGTAAAAAAATTTCTCCTGAATAGCCAACCTTAAAGAAGTTAAATTTTTTGTTTTATGTGATTAACTTTTAATAAATTACAAGGGCATTTGGGAGGAAGCTTACTCTTTCTTCATCTGAAATCCTGTTTGCTTGTTGGTTTGTTTGAGACAGGGTCTCATACCATAGCCCAGGCTGGCTTTGAACTCGTGTGAGCCACCACACTTGCCTGGGTTTTTTTTGTTTTTTTTTTTTTTTTTTTTTTTTTGCTTTTAGTGCACACTGTTGCCTCGTGCATCTATCATAATGCAAAGGTGCTCATACACCTTTCTGGAAAGATTACAGGGAATTTTCTTTAAAATCTTTTCTTTCTTAGAGTTGTGCTCAAACTACTAAAAAAGCACAGCAAATAATTGTAGCATTTGACTCCATCCAGGTCAAAGAACAACTAACTACACATGAAGCATACTGGGAGACCCTAAGGCTTCACTGAAAGAAGAAAGGGGAGGGGAGGGGAGGGGAGGGCAGGGAAGGGAAGGGGAGGAGAGGAGGGGAAGAGAGGGAAGCCATCTCACCACAGTATGGAGCATGTTGGCAAAGACACCCAGACCATCTTGTCAAACCATTTACTCCAATTGGCATCCCCAGAGCAAGAAAATTAATCCAACTGAGTCCTACTGAAATTATTGATGAATCATGAGCTATAAAAACTGCAAAGGGGGTGGAATGTCATTTGTTATGAACTAGTGGGTACTAAAACAAATGAGCTAGGAATTTTGTTTGGGAATCTTCCAATCTTCCACTTTCCTTTTAGTAAATATGATTGGAGCAAAGAAGCCAAAGGAAATGTAATTACAGACTCTTGTCAACATGAACATTAATTTAGAGAACTTAAGCTTTCCTCATTTCAGTACAAGGTGGGCCATGTGATCTACAAAGTGGTGGTCACGTGAGAAAGGACCAGCCAAGCACTGGCTGTTACAGTGATCCATTTCATAGTAGAGAAGCAAGGTTAATGAGGAACAGAGACGAGCTCACTATTACTAATGCTTTCTTTTTTGACATTCATTCATCCGTTTAGCAGGCTTGAGGTATATGACACAGTTCACACGTGGAAGTGAGTGTAGCAATCTGTGGGCATTCATTTTCTCCCTCCACCAAGTGAGGTCTGTCAGGCTTAGCCACAAGCACCTTTACCCACTGAGCCGTCTCACCAGCCCCTACTATCTCTTCCCTATAATTCTTTGCTCTGTGCTATTTTGCCTGTGGTACCTGGCACTGTCTCACATACCTCAGACACCTGATTGCTGTTTACTGGATCATCAGAAGTCAAACTAAGAAATGGAAGGTTGGATATTAGAACGGGATCCAGAGGAGATTACTGACAGAAAACCAGGGAGATGCACTTGCTCATAGAATCCCTCTTCTCTCTCTGGACTCCTGGTGTTTGGCTGTGGATCTCTGCATCTGCTTCCATCAGTTCTTGGAAAAAAGCTCTATGATGACATTTAGGCTATTCAACGGTCTGATCTCTGAGGCAAGCCAGTTCAGTTCAGGCACCCTCTCCACTATTGCTAGTAGATGGGGAAACATGCAGGGACAACCAAACCAAACTAGAGGGAATTCATGAAAGATGGATCAATGGCTGTGGAGCCTGCATGGGACTGGACTAGACCATCTGCATGGCGAGATAGTTGTGTAGCTTGAGCTGCTTGGGGTGGGGGGCCTGAAGGTAGGATCAGAATCCATCTCTAGTGCATGAGTGGGCTTTTTGGAGCCCACTACCTATGATGGGACACCTCGTGCAGCTTTGAGGTAGGAGGAAGGGCTCGGACTTGCCTCTACTAGATAACCTCCCCTTGGGAGGCCTTGCCTTCTTGTGGGTGGGAATGGGGGATGGGGTGGGAGGGGGAGGCTGGGGTGGGAGGAGGGAAGAGGGGGATCTTTCATTGGTGTGTAAAATGAATGAAAAATTTTTCTTAATAAAAAAAGAAAGAAGGAAAACCAGGGAGATACTGTTGTCTGGTCAGGCAGCCAATAAAGTGTCTAGTCTCCCGACAAGCTGTGTTCTACTCTGGCATCCAAAAGGCTGTTAATGGAGTAACTGCAAAGGTGAGGGAAAATAGTCCGTTTCTAACACTACGCTGGGAAAATAGTAAAGAGTTGGAAAAACACCTTTAATTCCAATACTTTATAAGAGTTTGACAAATAGCAGAAGAAAATGGACCATCCGAATCAAAGCCCATGTCTCATTTTCTATGTGTCCTCATGGGTTTGTATGTCATTTACCACTAACTATGATTTACAAGTGTGTGGGCTCTGGTGTTTGCAGAGATCAGTCCCCAACAGACCTATTACACAACAAGCAATTGCGTTCAGCTGGGAAATTGTACTTTGTAATTACACTATCCTTCAGCAGTCACTCTGACTAGAGTGTAAATAATCCAGGGAATTATATGGCTTAACACACTTATACATTTAAAATAAAGCTGGATGCAAAATTTAAAGCAGGGGATATAAGCTGATGCCCATGTTAGCCTTTTCTGTAATACCCAAATCCACGTCCAGGCTTTGCAATTACTTTGGTACACATAACCATTTAAACTCACAGTATTTCCTAGATGGTTTTCTTGCTTTGTTTTTGTTTTTGTTTTTCAAAATAGTATTGGTTTAGGGAGAAATTTATTTGAGTATTACACTTGAAGCCCTCATAGGAGATAGGGGAAAATATTCTTTTCTGTGTGATGAATAAACATTACTTTGACTTGACCTTAGATCTCTTTCCAGCATTTGATATTACTTACTTAACTCTTTACGTCCTATGTTTCTTCCTTTGTTAAGTCATGCACATAATACCTATCCTAGTTTTCTCAGATGTAAAAATAACTGTGTTTTCTATTACAAATTTACAACAAAGAGTTATGTAAGAACCAGAATATATATATATATATATATATATATATATATATATATATATATATATATATATATGAATCCAGTAAATATTGGCCTTGTCGATGAGAGCAATTACTCAACAAATTATAGCTATTGTTGTAGCTTTAATGAATTTAAGAAGATCTGGTAAGTCTTATCCCATGTGGATCCAAAACAGGAAAACTAGGCTGTGGACTCCTACCACTACCAATTCTGATTTAGGATTCGTGTACTCAACCATTATCCAGGTTTGGAATTGGTAAAATTCCATTGTAAAATGTCTACAAATGATTGACTTTTAATAGCTTTGCTCAGCCATTCTCAGTCTTAGCAATGCATTAAAACCAACTCTAGACCCTTGTAGATTGACAGTCAAGTAGAGCACACCCTTCCTTGTCATTAAAGCTCTGCAGGTGAGTCTGCTATGTAATCTTAAGAGTCACTAATTCAGTCACTGGAGATTTGTCTCCTTAATTGCATTATGCCACAGCTAAAGACTGTACTGAACTGAGTGAGGCCTCAGCAAAGAAGAACAAGTCAATTAAAAACTCAAAAATCTTTTTATTCTTCCATCCTGAACCTTCTATTAAGTCAAGGCCCTACTGATGTAACCCTATAACTTAGCATAATCTTGGTCCATGAGTAAAATATTGACTAAGCAAATTTGTGTATCACGAGTTGAAATTCATGAATTAGTTGCCATGGACACTAAGTCTTCCAGGAGTTACCTATTTAGTTAAAAATAATTAGTCTTAAAATAAAAATTTATACTTGGCAAGAAGTTATCAATAAAAGTTCTCAGAAAATTTAGGAACCTTATGTAAAGGTGTCCATTTCAAGTTGGATAAATAGAACTCCAAATTCTCCACCTTTTAGTTAATGAACTCAGCTCTCACTTTGGTGGTTTTATATTTTGGCGTGCTGTGAAGGGAAAATAGAACAATCAAAGTGAACTTAAGAACACAATATAACTACTTTATTTATTCTTTATTGTGTACCACTAGATATTTTGCATTTGTATCTCAAGGTGAAAGGACTTGGCAATGATCTGGTTATTTTGACTCATGTTAACAGTGTCTGGGTTATTTTTTTTTTTTGATGCAACAAAAATACTGTTTTTAAAGTGCTTAATTAGTCTGTTCGCACTGGCATAAACCAAGTAGACCAGGTGGTTGCCAAAGCCCTACTTAGTTTTAGTGTGCAAACAACCACAGCGTGAGGCTTGCTCTGTTAAATTCCATCTTCAGGATACAAGCCAGTTGAGAGTGAGACTTCTAATAGAACAGTGACGACACTGGGGAACTGAAGGTCCCAACCTCTCCTTCTGGGAAGGGGAGTAGGCTCACAGAGGACTGAATACCAACATTTACAAGGTTTTTTAAAAAAGGCTGATTGGAAATTGCTCCTGAGAAAAGATCAAAGGCTTGGGCTCTGTGGAAGGAGAAATGGGATGGTTTTTAAATCAATTTTTAAATCATAAGGCTTTGTCAGTCCACTCAGCACAAAGCGTCAAGGCCTTTTCAGGCTAGAGAACACACTTGACATACAGAATAAGATGAAAAAAATAAGATGTCAGAGGGAAGTTCAATGAACAATTTTGTGTAGATTTTTTTAAAATTGGATTTGATTTCTCTCTCTTTTTTTTTTTTTACAAAAACTTAAAAGAAAAAAGGAAAGAATTGCCAATAATTTCCAAATAAAAAGCAATAGGAAGTATAAAAACTATCCAGCTGTGACTAGAGTGTGGCACTCAGGCAGGCAAACACACACACACACACACACACACACACACACACCTGTCAAGCCAGACAGATCAAGGTTCAAGTCTTGCTCCCCACTTCCCAGCCATGACATACTGCTTCTGAAGCTTTGCTTTTTCATCTATGAAAGGCAGTTCTTGGGTGTCCTTCACATGGAATGGCTATTGTAAGGCAGGGTAGAAAGACAAGAGAGACGATGGGAAGAAGGGAAAAGAAAGGAGCCTGCTGTGAGATGGTCTGTATGTCAAATGTGTTGTTGATTGGTCAATAAATAAATCACTGATTGGTCAGTGGCCAGGCAGGAAGTATAGGCGGGACTAACAGAGAGGAGAATTGAGAGAACAGGAAGCTGGGTGAAAGAGACACTGCCAGCCGCCACCATGACAAGCCGCATGGGAAGATCCCGGTAAGCCACGAGCCATGTGGCAAGGTATAGATTAATGGAAATAGATTAATTTAGATATAAGAACAGTTAGCAAGAAGCCTGCCACGGCCATACAGTTTGTAACTAATATAAGTCTCTGTGTTTACTTGATCGGGTCTGAGCAGCTGTGGGACTAGCGGGTGAGAGAGATTTGCCCTGACCGTGGGCCAGGCAGGAAAACTCAAGCTACAAATGGCGCCCAACGTGTTGGCAAGAGTTTCCACCTAAAACCTGAGTAAAAAGATTCTAAAACGGAGCTGAAAACAGTTACTAGTTGTCTCTTTCAAGTTAGCGGCAGCCTGTGTGTTTGAGCTACTGCTGGCGGGTTCCTAGCGTGCGTGCTTGACCTGCCGCCATATGGCAGGAATGAGGCCTCTGCAAATGGCACATTAAGCTGTGTGGTGGATTTAGCCTTTGCTAATACAAAACAAAAACAGAGGTTTCTGGGCTGCATGCTGCTTGGATAAAAGCATTGACCCACGATAGCTCCCAGAGCTGGCGGTAAACACGCACCACCGCCATGTTGGGAAGCTGAAGTGGGCGGAGCCAGCAGCCACAGTGCCAGCGCCGTTTCAGGCTTAGAAGGCTGCAGTTTAAAGCAATAGGCTCAAGCTAATATAAAAAAATAAGCCACGTAAAGATGGCTACCACACAGAGAATTTGGATTATGTTCGCTTTGATATTCGTAACTGAAGAAAAACATTTGATTACAAAAGCTGTTGAGTTATGCCAAAATGTATATTTTAAAGGTACCTTGACTTCAAAATTTGGATGTAAGGATATGTTGCTTTGGAAAGGAGGCTCTGATTTTGTTTCCACAGAAAGCCAGAGGCTATGGATTTGTTCAAGATTAAGATACATCAGGTTTGACCAGCCAAGACCCCCTGAAAGGTCTCCGATGACACCATGGCCCTGATGATCCAACATCCAAAATGGTTTCAAGGCAACTGGCTCAGACGACATACTCTCATGGACTATTCCATAATTCTAAAATTTTCTTTGTATCCCCATAAGATACAGCGCCCCCCTCCAGCAGGAAGTAGTAAGAGAAACTACGCCCAAATTCCCAAATATACCAAGCTGACTTTGGAGATGTGTAAAGATTAAAACCTTCCTTTTTAAGAAAAGAAAAGGGGAAGTGCTGTGGGATGGTCTGTATGTCAAATGTGTTGTTGATTGGTCAATAAATAAATCACTGATTGGTCAGTGGCCAGGCAGGAAGTATAGGCGGGACTAACAGAGAGGAGAATTGAGAGAACAGGAAGCTGGGTGAAAGAGACACTGCCAGCCGCCACCATGACAAGCCGCATGGGAAGATCCCGGTAAGCCACGAGCCATGTGGCAAGGTATAGATTAATGGAAATGGATTAATTTAGATATAAGAACAGTTAGCAAAAAGCCTGCCACAGCCATACAGTTTGTAACTAATATAAGTCTCTGTGTTTACTTGATCGGGTCTGAGCAGCTGTGGGACTGGCGGGTGAGAGAGATTTGCCCTGACCGTGGGCCAGGCAGGAAAACTCAAGCTACAGGAGCCTTCACCCCAGAGTCTAGCTGAAGCCTCTCATCTGCTAAGAGTCAAGAATTCCAGCCCAGTTAACTTTATCTGCTGTACAGGATGTGAACACTGAGGTAGAATGCCTTTTCTACAGTCACATGTCAAAGAAGAATGCTAAAGTAGCGGGCTGCTGAGGGCGCTCAGCCAGCAAAGGCACCTGCTGCCAAGCCTGACAACCTGAGCTTGGTCCCCAGAGCCACACAGTAGAAAAAAGTGACTCCCACAAGTTGTCCTCTGATCTCCACGCTGTGTCAAGGTGTGCGCGCACGCACGCACGCGCGCACACACACACACACACACACACACACACACACACACTAAATGTCATAGTTTTCCAAGAACATTTAAAAAGCAATGATTAAAATATTAAAATATGGCCTTACTCATTTCCCAGCTGAAAATCTGCCATTTTCTAGGACTCTCACCAAAAATCCCATTTACCGTTAAAAAAAAAAAAAAGACATGCCCCAAATGCCTTATGCAAAACTAGTGGCTCCTGGTTTATTTTATCAGATTATAATCCCTTCTAGTGACCACTAGGGTTACCTACAATCTAGATTATCACTATTGAAAAAAGGAGAGAGAAAAAAAAGAGGTTTCTTAACAGCACACTTGAGAGCCACCAAAATGGTGTTGTGTGTCTACGGCTAAGATACTTAAATGTAACTCTGCTGTGAGGAGCTCATGCACACACTTTTGTGTGTATTTCGTTCTTTCCCTGGGTACCTTCCTATTTTTAATGAAATCTGACTCTGCTTTATGCTGGTTGGTCCAAAGGATCCAGTTTTACCTGCTCTGAGGCCCCTAAAGGATTAAGGGAACTCCTTATGCTGCTACAGATGAATGCATGGAGCTGTGCCTCTGTCCTCATCACCAATGACTAAAGGAGTGTATTCTATGTCAAGTTCTAGGAATCCAACATCTGGATACTCAGACACATCAATTTCCTTCCTCCTCATCCACCTACAGCTATCTAGGTGGGATGATGTCTAGTGAACTCATAAACCATCTCTAACCATTGACTGTCAAGATATATAGCACATGTCTGTAAATGACTAACAACTGGCCAAGTTTTTATATTGGATAATGTTGGGCTTCTCAGCCATGACATCTATTGAAATTGTGAGTCACCCTTGCTACAAGGAGCACAAACCATGAACAAAAGTTTCAGCATCACCTCGGGACCTATCAGAAACACAGAATCTCACATCATCCCCCAAACCAGTCCATTCCAGAACGTGCATTTTGAAATTCTCATAATGACTTCCACGAATATTAATGTTTGAGGCACACAGGTCTGACAGCCCAGTCAAAGAAGAACTTCATTCTCTTTTTCAACTGATTTGTAGACCCAGCTTCTCAGGTAAAATGCCTAAGAACCAAATTATCATGCAAAAAAATAATTATAATAATAAATAAATAAATAAATAAATTGGCTTAATTCATATGCCAGGTATTGTTCTGATACACTTAACCTCTGGCTGATTCTGTCTACAGAAAGACTTGCTTCCTTTGTTGGTGATGGATATTATAAAATGGTCAACCTGCCAAGCATTCAACATTTTCTAAAGCGATGTTCACAAATCAATGATTTCCATTCTAAATATAGACTACTTTCCATGATTTCTCAAATATATTCAAGGAATTCAAAATAATTTAATTCAGTGTATACAAAAAGAATTGTTTCTTAAGAAGTTATAATTATATGAAAGTCATTTTAAGGCTCTATTATTCTTCTTTTGAACACCCATGAGTGGACCTAAAAAGTGGAGAAATTTGCATTAGTCGTTTATCAAGAAGGAAACTGAAGGTGAGGTCCTTCACCAAAACAAAGCCTGGAGTCTAAGAAAATGGACGGGAATCTCCTCACAGGGACTTGACATCCTGAAACTGATGCTTAGAGGAGATCAGAGAATTCTCATTTTCCAGATCAATGAAGCCAAGGTAACCCTGAAGCAGGGAAGGCAGCCAAAGAGGCAGGTGATGAACACACACCTCCGAACTGTGATGCAGATGAGAGAGAGAGAGAGAGAGAGAGAGAGAGAGAGAGAGAGAGAGAGAGAGAGAGATTGAAAATAAGGAAGGACTCAATTCATAAGCAGGCCCTTGTGTGGCTCTGGAATGCTTTTTTAAATTTTGGTAACCTTTTCTGTAAAATGAGGATATGACCCTCACTGGTTGTGATGTGACTCAAATTACAATGGTTGAATATACATCAGGTATCCAGTGCCTGGAAGACAGTCAGCACTCAATACACCACAACTCTCAGTGTCATTATTTGGGAGTGGGAACTGGCATCTTCTGGCAGAAATACTGGGACATTTAATAGTGATTGTCAACTTGATGGAATCTATAGTTAACTAAGAAACACACCTCTGGGCAGGTCTGTGAGGGCATTTATAGGAAGGATGAATGGAGAGGAGAGGAATCTATCTGGAGTGGATGGCACTGTCTGGTGAGTGGCCCATATGTAAAGAGGTCCATGTTAAAAGCAGTTGTTAGCTGCCTGTGTTCACTTCTGTATTAATCAGGGTTCGCTAGAGTAGTAGAATTTATACAATGAGTGTATGTGTGTGTGTGTGTGTGTGTGTGTGTGTGTGTGTGTGTGTGTGTGTGCATGCGCATGCATTAGTAGAATGACTTACAGGCTATGGTCCAACTAATCCAACAATGGCTGGCTATAAATGGAAAGTTCAAGAAGTTGGAAGTTACTCAGTCTACAAGGCTGGATGTCTCCGATGGTCTTCACTAGATAGATGCTGGAATTCCAAAGAAGTAGGCTCTAATGCCAGTGAAGGAATGGACTTGCTAGTAAGGCAAGAGCAAGCAGGCAGGGGGCAAATGCGTCCTTCTTCCATGTCCTCATATAGGTATACAGCAGAAAGTGTGACCTAGATTAAAGGTGGATACTCGTGCCCCAAGATCCAGATTAAAAGCATGTGTCTTCCCACCTCAAGATCTGATAAGAAATGGATCTTCCCACTTCAAATTAAGCACACACACACACACACACACACACACACACACACACACACACACACATATTGGTGAAATTACTAAGGCTACTCCACGTAGTTAAAAGGGAGATTTATTTAGTGGGTAACTTACAAATGAAGGGATAGGTAGGTGGCGGGTTCTGGAAAAGACGCAGCACAGTCTGGCAGTGTTCTCTGGGGAACTCTCCTCAGTCCACCTTTAGCGTCTGGGCTCCCAGCAGCAATCTCAGGTCTTCAGGGCCCTCACTTGGTCCAGCCTTGTAGGCATGATAGTTACCGAAGCCTCAATGGGGTTTGGAACTTTCAGACCAAAGCTGGAATGGCTACCCACTACACACACACACACACACACACACACACACACACACACATACACACAAAAGATCCCTCACTGGTGTGTCCTCCATTTTTGAATTTTTGTTAATTCCAGATATAGTCTAGTTGACAACTGAGAGTAACCATCACAACCTCTAACTAGTGAGTGCATCTGTGGCAGATTAAATGAGAATGCCCACCCCCCCCCTCCCAGCACTGAGAGGCACATATGTTGGAACGCTTGGTCCACCTTGGAGGAACTGTGTGGAAGCATTAAAAGTTGTTACCATGCCAGGCGGTGGTGGCGCACGCCTTTAATCCCAGCACTCAGGAGGCAGAGCCAGGCGGATCTCTGTGAGTTCGAGGCCAGCCTGGGCTACCAAGTGAGTTCCAGGAAAGATGCAAAGCTACACAGAGAAACCCTGTCTCGAAAAACCAAAAAAAAAAAAAAAGAGTTGTTACCTTATTGGAGGAGGTGTGTCACTGGGGGGTGGACTTTGAGGTTTCAAAAGTCTACACCATTCCCAATTAGTGCTAAATCAATCTCTCTCTCTCTCTCTCTCTCTCTCTCTCTCTCTCTCTCTCTCCTCTCTCTATCTCTGGGTGTGTCTGTCTCTCTCTGGGTGTGTCTTTATCTATCTATCTATCTATCTATCTATCTATCTATCTGCCTGCCTGCCTGCCTGCCTGCCTATCTCACCCTCAGGCTTGTGGATCAGTTCTCAGCTTCTGTTCCAGCACTATGCCTGCCTGCCTGCATGATGCCATGCCCTGCCCCCACCCATGCTGACCATAGTCTCTAACCTTCTGAAACTGTAAGTAGAGCCCCCCAGTTAAATGTTTCCTTGTATAAGTTGCCTTGTCATGGTGTCTTTTCATGGGTGATAGGAAAGTAACTCAGACAGCATCTATCCTGTTGACACTGGGGTATTCTTTATAACATCCCATCCCAGTTTCTCTAACCTTTCAGCAGGGTCTGTAGATCAGTGATTCTGTATCTTCTACACCTTCAGTGTCAGACTGGAACTGACAAGGTACCCAATATTGTGGGCAGAGAAACTGCTTCATTTTCAGCCTTTTTCCAGTATAACGGTGGCTTTTGTTGAACCACCCAGCCTCTACTGTGGAACCTGTTCTAAATTCCCTATAATAATATACTTTATTGGTTCTGCTCCTCCAGAGAACCTAATGCAGAGGCAGCCCATACCTCACTGCCTGAGAGTCAGGTGTTTTCCCCTCAGGCACCACAAACACTAATAAACAACATGCAATGGAATTTACATAAGAAATTGCAGGGCCTTGCTTTACAGTACTTACCTGGTCCTAGGGACTTTTCAGAGTGCTTTACATATTATTTTTAATCTTTGACTATGTGCAGTAAGCACACGTACAGCTACCATTGTTCTCCCCACTTTACAGTATTAGAATTTGAAAACAGAACCAGAAAGATGCCTCCCCAAGGACACACAATAAAGTGAATGTCGTGGGCTGCTGTGATGTTTGCTCATTTGTTTGTTTGTTTCCTACCCAGAATCTCTTTCTTTTTTTATTTAAACAAAATTCACACTGAAAGGATCAAGCAGATGCCATAACAGGCTGCTCAGTCTTCTCTCAGAGATCAGGCCTCAATTCCAGTTTCCTGAGACTGAGCAAGCAGTCTCTGGGAGGGCCGTGAACAAAAGACATAGTCCTTGCAGTAGCTCCATTTCTGCACATACTCTGACTGCTCAAAGTTCAGCCAGATGTTTACTGTCTGGGACCCCTCACCAACTTAGAGTTATGTGCATGAGTCAAGGACAGAGCCTGGACCACTGAGCCAGCCCCCACAGTCAGTAAGTGCTAGGCCAGCCAGCCCCTATGGCAGTTCAAGGACAAAGCCTGGGACTTGTGACAGACTGCCCCAAAATGATAATTGTAGCCCCCAACCAGTAAATTCAAAGGTTACATACCCTCACCCAATTAAAAGAGAACAGAGACCTTCAAAAATAAAAATAAACCAATCTGAGTTGCACCCGTGCCAACCCCCCCCAACCGCCCTGCTTGCAGTTTTTGCCTTTATATAGCTAGCCTCACAAAGAAAGAGCAACTCCTCCCTGCCTCACTATATTGGGTGTAGGAATGAGTTCCCTGTCTAGACTTGTATCTATAGAATAAACCTTGTTGTTGCATTCTGGACACCCACGGTCTTCAGTGGTCTCTTTGGGGTCGTGATCTGGGCATAACAACACAATGCATTTTGATCAAGTTTTCCTCTCCCACAACCCCTCCCACATCCTCCCTACCACCCTCTCCACCCAACTTTGTTTTCCTTCTCTCTCTCCCCCTCTCAGTCTCTTTCTCTCTCTCAGTCTCTCAGTCTCTCTCTCTCTCTCTCTCTCTCTCTCTCTCTCTCTCTCTCTCTCTCTCTCTCACACACACACACACACACACACACACACACACAAACCAAAAAAAAAAAACCTACTAAAAATCTTAAATTTAGGAACTATTTGAAAAAATACCTATGAGGAGGATTGAACAGTACACTGGGAAATTGCATATGTCAACCTGACTTGACTAACAAGTCCATTTGTTGAGTTAAACCCTAGTCTAGATGACATAGTGAAGACATTCTTTAGATGTAATTAACATTTTAATCAGTAGACTTTGAGTAAAGCAGATTACACTCCTTGTTGTAGGTTGATCCACCCCATCAATCAGAAGCCTTTCTAAGAACCAAGACTAAGATTTTCCCAGTCAAGGAATTTAGCTTCTGGATTGCAGGGTACAAACCATTGCATGCTTTCCAGCTTTGCATGTGGAATTCAGACACAAAAGCACCATATCGATAACCTGCTGGCTTGCCTTCTAAGACATCAGCCTCCCCAGGTCCCCACAATCCAGTGAGTCAATTCCATAAGACAGAGTATGTAAAATAAAGTATTGTGTTGGTGCTGTTTCTCTGGAAAATACTGATAAAATAAGTAAGCACGTTACGTTCCTCCCCCAACCATGGAGACTTCGGAGACTGTTGGAGGGAGGAGAAGACATTTGACCTGGCATCAGGGCAGTATCAAGAACATGCTAGTGGCTGAGGTCCAGGGCCAATGACTCCATGTGCAACTTCCCCTCAGGTTACTTCCAAGGTTTTGCCCTTCACTCATTTTCCTGATGCCTAGCATCATTTGGGTTTCTGCACATTTCCTGAGACTAGTTTTCTAGCTAAAACATAAATTGTGCTCTTTTTCTTCCTGGAGTTCATTTTTTTTTTTTTTTTTTTTTTTTTTTTTGGTGTGAGGAAGCCCAGTCGGCTTCTGTTGCTTACACCCAGAGAAGACTGACACACAGTGCTGAAGCAGTGTGGAGGAACTAGCCATTTGACTCCAATGTTCTTACCTGCTTCCTATCACAGCACACAGAACTCCCCATCTGTAAAGGACCTTCACAACCAAGTCCAGTCTCTGTAGATAAGGAAACCGAGACACAGACAAAAGTTAAAATTCTGTGAGGATGATGACTAGAATAAGAAAAAAATTTCAACGCACAAAGAATTAAAGAACATAGTGTGGGGAAGCTGGAGAGGTGAACCAGCAGTTAAGAGTGGTTATCACTTTTCTAGAGGACCTGAGTTCAGTTCCCAGCACCACATCCTGATGCTCACAACTGCCTGTAACTCCAGCGCTAGGGATGATGTCCCTCTTCCAGCCTCCAGGGGCATCTTCACACACACACACACACACACACACACACACACACACACACCAAATTAGTAGTTGTAGCATTAAAGAGACAAACTAGAAAGGAATGGAACTAGAGAAGAGGGACTGGTGGGATGGCTCAGTAGGTAAAGACATTCATTGCCAAGTCTGACAACCTGAGTTCAATTTCCAGAACCCACGTAGTTGAAGGAGAGAACTGATTCTTCCAAGTGGTCCTCTCACCTCTACATTCACATGGCAATACTCACATTCTCTTTCTCTCTCTCTCTCTTTCTCTCTCTCTTTCTCTCGCAATAATTTATTAAATATAATAAAAATTTTTAGCGTGGGGGGGTGGAGAAGGGACCAAATTTCACATTGAGAAATACAATAGTACAGTTGGAAAAGTAAAAACCCTGTGGCCAAAGAGATTTCAGGAATAAAAAGCCAGGAACAGCAAGAAGCTAGGTGGTTCATTCACCAAGTCCCAAAGGTAATTCTTAACTTTGAAACAAGGATCAATGAGATTCTCAAGGAAACTCTTTTTAAAAAAACTGTATTCTATAAAAACAGATTAAATGCAATTTCTACTTTGACACATTGAATTTATCATCCGAAAGCACTGGCCCCCACTTTTGGTTTGGGGTGGGAAAGTAGAAAGATCAGGATATGGCCACAGAACCAGGTGGCATTTTATCCTTTTGCTTTGTGGATCCCCCCAAGATAACAATAACTCCTTTTCTTCGAAACCCGCAGTTTTTTGGAAGAACCTTGGTCCTCTTGCAGCTGGTTATTTGGAGGAGGTAATGAATAAATGTAACGTAAGAAAGGTTTGGTTCAAGCTGCCTTGTGCATGCTTCTTCTGCATCCTTGTTTATGCCAGCCTAACCTGAACCTCAGCAAGAGGTACAGATGTTTATTCCTGTGTAATTATGTCCACACAGATACTCTTTTCTCCTTATAGACGCCTTACGTGTTTCTCCTGCCTCAGTGACATTGAAGTTGTATCACCCTTTTGACTCTGCAAATTTTGTGCTTAAAAAATAAACTACTATTTCCCCTGGTCTAAAGGGGGAAAAGCAGTTCTTTTCATTGAGTTATTGTTTACCCTCTGTGTTTGCCTTTGCTTACTCTTCTGTCAGCTCATCCAATAATCAAAAAAAAAAAAGCTGTTTTGTTCAATAACTAGCAGGCTGAGTTCCTTTTCACATAAAATTTATTCATCTCACAGCAGCTACTTGGCAAAGAATTCTACAAATTTCACCGACCTTGAAAGCCAGCTAAGGATGAGGAGTGCTCAAACTCTTCATACCGAACAGAGAAATAATATTTACAACATCGTCTGTGGTAGGTACTAGAGGCCATGGTATACATTACTGAATCCTTGCTGTTTATCCCACTTGCCAACCTATTCCCTGTGGATCATGGGTTTATTATGTCGACAATCACCTGCCAGTAGTCATTTGCTACTAGACCAGTATGTGGCATCCGGCAACATGGGCAGAGGTTCCTGAACTGACAGACTGCCTTAGTCACCATGGTCCACATGGCCAAGTGCAAATGAATGAGATCGGGGAGGAGGGCTCTCGCTCTGTGGAACAAGTGCTGGCCAACAACAACAAAAAAAAAAAAAAAAGAAAAAAAAAACAGGGAAGGATCTGAGCATGAGCATGGGACTCTGAGTTTATTTTCACTCTCTTCTTCTGTTGTTCTGTTTAATATCACCTCTTCAAATGTAATCTAAGTACTCCTCCTGTGTCACAGCTCTCATCTCCAAGATATTCCTAAAGAAAAACAGATGCATCGTGGTTTATGGAACACAAAATGGAGATGCCATAAAATTCCAATTGATGGATCTAATACAACAAAGGAGGGGTTTTCATTGTTGTTGTTCCGGAGCTATTTCTGGGAGCCATTGACGTTATTATAAAGCAAACTTTATAGATCCTCCAGGAGCTATCAAAGAAGTAAATTCCCTCGGACCTTCTGGTCCTTCCAGCAGGGGTAGTTTGACTATGTTCTCATAGTCATCTGTGAGCACATGTAATGTACAATACATTGGTAAATTACCACGTGTCATTTGACCCCACTGAGAAGCTGGCTCTGGAAGCGCTGTTGCCCCCTCCCCATTTCAGACCCAAGAATTTTTGTCTCAAAGCGTCCTCCAAGGTCCTTGGTCTGGAGATAGGATGCCCACCCGCCCACCCCACCCTCGCCCCTGAACTCTATGCAGGGAGAAATGAGAATGGCAAAACAGCCCAAAAGTAAAAGCAGCGTGTCCTTGAGAATGGCTAGATGGTGCTACTGTTTATCGCATGATATAAAGGCACCTATTATAGGTGTGTGACACAGGAAGTACATTCATTGGAAGGACAGAGAGGATCCTCCCTCCTCACCACTCTCAGCTGGGAACTCCGACTGACTGCCTCAACTTCCCCTGTTGGTTTCTGCTAGATGTTTACCAGCTCCTGATTTGATGTTGCTAGGTTCTGTCCTCAGTTGGGCTACTCCAGTTGCCTCTGACGGATATTTTGGGTGCCCTATTTGATGATATCTTGCTGTCTGCTGCTTTGCAACTTACTATTTATTCTTTTGTGCTTCCTTACTATATACTTAGGAAACTCATTCAAAACTGAAAGCTTGGCTATTGGAGGTCATCCTTGGGACCATCCAGAATAGTGTGCACCTGTAATTTAAATAACTGGACTGAAATCCCAACCAAAGGTCTTTATTGCAGATAACTTTCCTATCACTTACAGAGCAGTCAGCCATGTGTGTGTGTGTGTGTGTGTGTGTGTGTGTGTGTGTGTGTAGTGTGCATGTGCAAGTATCACACATATATGCATGGCCAACTTGCAGCTTCAGCCAGTAGGTGAGGATATACAGCACAGAGGCATCTTCCTCCATCTTGAGCCACAGACAACATAAGCTTGCTCTCAACTGGTCTCTCTCCACTGGACACTTTAACTGAGGTTCCCTGAGTCCCAGCTTTCAGAGTTTTCAGGGAAGCATATCTTTCAGGTCTAAATTATAGTTCTCTCACCCAAGAATCTAGACGGGTATTATTAGAGGGACAATGTAGAAGAAATATGAACACTGGTGGACACAACTCTTCAGTGCCCTTCATGTCACTGGCTACAGCTGTAACAGGGTCATATATTTGTGAAGATGCTCTTAAAGAGGCATACTCTCCATCTCTTTCCTATGTCCTCACCCATTACCCTTGGCTGCATTTCATCTTTTCCAGTTAAGAGGTGTTCCTTCTGAAACTCTTTCACAGTCTTTTCACTTCCCAAACACCTCAATCCTCTTTGCCTCATTTTTCTCATCTTCAAATGGAAGCAAAAATAGCACATTGTGGAGACAGGATTCCACAATGATGATTCCACAAGGACTATGGTGAAGCCATTAAGCTGATTAACACCACCAAAAGATCGACTTTGGACTACAAACTGCTTAGGACAATTTTGAGATAGCTAGCTGAGATGATTCAGCCTGACAGACTACTTGAACAAGGACTTGAAACAAGCCCTGCACTTTTTCATTATGCAGCAGCTGGACAAATGATACAGGACTTGACTATTAACCCCAAAATTTTCTTTTCAGGATCCCCTAAAGATGGAAGCAATTTTAAGAAAACGACGCCCACATTCCCAAGAGGGGATGGGAGATTTTTGGTTGTTTAATGAGTTATGGATATTATCTTTGTTTATGATAGTTGGTTACAAGTTGTTAATTGTTAATGGTCAGGAAAAAAGCTGAACATGGAGATTAGATTCAGAGGTTTTATTTAAAAAAGAAAGGAAAAAGAGAAAAGAATATAGATATAAGATAGATCACTGAATCTATTCTGAGAAAAAAAAGAATAATAGGATAAATGGGTAGATCACTGAATCTACATTAAAAAGAAAAAGAGGAAGATATAAAATGACAAAAGGTAGATTACTGAATCTATTATAAAAAGAAAAATACTTTTTAAAAAGGAATTACTTGTTTTAAATAAGATAAGTAATGAAATGTTTTTGGTCTGAGTTTATCAGATGTTACTGGACTGGACATTGTTAATATATATAATGGAGTTTTTATCTGAATCTGTCAAATGTTAATGGACAAGACATCATTAATGTAATTTTGGCTGTATATATTATATATACTTATTGGATAGTTTTTCTTGTATTAGTTATAAGCTTTTTTAATTTTAGACAAAAAGAGAGGAAATGTGGTGGTATTGTATTCCCCAAAATATTGTGTACCTTAATAAACTTATCTGGGGTCAGAGAACAGAAAAGCCACTAGATACTAAAGACAGGCAGTGATAGCACACGACTTTAATCCTAGCATCCCAAAGGCAGAAATCCGTGTGTTCAAGGATACACCCAAGCATGGTGACTCACTCCTTTAATCTCAGAAAGCGAGCCTTTAATCCCAGGGAGTGGTGGTAGAAAGCAGAAAGGTATATAAGGCGTGAGGATCAGAAACTAGAAGCATTTGGCTGGTTAAGCATTTGGCTGGTTAAGCTTTCAGGCTTCTAGCAGCAGTTCAGCTGAGAGCCATTGGAATGAGGACACAGAAGCTTCCAGTCTGAGGAAACAAAATCAGCTGAGAAGTTGGCCAGGTGAGATTAGCTGTGGCTTGTTCTGGTTCTCTGATCTTCCAGCGTTCATCCCAATAATTGGCTCAGGTTTGATTTTATTAATAAGACCATTTAAGATTCCTGCTACAGCACATCCCTCACAGAGAGTGTTCATTCACTAAGACTTGCCAAAACACTGTGTGCTTAAACAACAGAGATGTCTTGGCTCATAGTTCCACAGGCTAGAAGTTCAACATCAAGTATGGGACCAGTTCCTTCTGAGGGCACTAGGGGACACCCAACCCCATGCCTCTCCTCCAAACTGCCAACTTTGCCTTGTAAATCTGCCACTCCAGTGTCTGCCTTCATCTTCAGCTGGTACTCTTCCTGTGACTCTCTTCACTTCATATTCTTTCTGCATACATCTATCTGTTCCTGTGTCTAGGTTCCATTTTTAGAAATGCTCCAGTTGTATTGGATCAGCACACATCCTAATGACCTCCTATCCCTTAATTAGCTCTAAAAGGACTCTGCTTCCAAATGAGGTCACATTCCGTGGTACTGGGGATTAGGAAGGACTTCATTATCTTTTTAGCAGAGATACAATTCAACTCATAGCAGGGTTTTTGTGAATAGTAAACTAACTGGTATAACTGAGTGCTTAGTTAGCATAAATAGCAGTTGCATGTTCTACTCACATAGTTAAACAATATATTTAATGAAGGTATCTAGCAAGTAGCTTGGCAGACACAAAGTTGTAAATACTGGAAGACTGTATTACAGAGTTTCTGGAGACATTTAGAAATATCTAAAAGGTTTAGAGGAGTGATCATGGGGGAAAGCTCTGAGTGAGCATGTGGGAGTTAATTCTGGTAAAGATTATCTAAAAGAACTTCAGGTAAAGTACACAATATAGACTTAAGAAAATAATTTTTGCTTATTTTTTTTGTTTTTGAGATAGTGTCAAATTTATTATGTATTTTAGCTGTATTCAAATTTATTAATGTATTATAGCTGAAGACAAAACTTAAGTTTCTGATCCTCCTGCCTCTACCTCTCAAATATGAGAATTGTAGGGATGTAGCACCACACCAGGTTTATGCAAGTGCTGGGTGTCAAACCCAAGGTTTCATGTATATTGTGCAAGCATTCTACCCACTGAGCTCCATCCTCAGCCTCCCCTTCCCCTCCCCCCCCCCCGCAAATTTTTAAAAACTCCTAAACTGGTCTTTACTTGTGAAGCATCCAGTGTTCTCACTACCAGAGAGTCCTGAAGTCAAAGAGAATCAACGACTGACCAGGAAAATGCAGAATACACAATACATGAAGGCCAAAGAACAGTGTTGAGATGCACAAAGCAGAGAGCCAAAGCATTCATCTGAAATGAGAGAGATATTCATCACATGGGAGAAACAGTCATGTGATTCTGAGGTACTCACATTCCCTAAATACAAGGAATGTGGAGAGAAAAATTGTCTGAAGGCTACCGAGGGTAAAATTGGAATCAAAGAAGTTCTGTGCTTTAAATGGCTCATGGCTGCAGATTCAAAGAAGGCATAGCATCTCTCACTAGAATGAATATATAACTGCCTAGGGGCCAGGAGAGTGGGCACACAGGGATGTTTGTGTTCTGTGTATTCTGTCTACAGCAGACCCAGACACCTGCCTTCCTTGTTGCAACCTCTCCACACCACCATTATACAGTTCATTGACCCTCTTTACATAAATGATACTTTGGAATGTCAACCAATGAGATTTTCTCCAACATTGGCTGGTATCCCCTAAGCCCCGCCACTCACTCACGTTCAGCAAAGGGAGCATTCTGTAGTCATCAATTCAATGGTCAGGCTGATGAGCAATGAGGAGAGGGTAAGAGTCTGCTTGGCTTTGAGCTCCAACCCTCTACACTCGGTGGGGAGTAAATCCCTGCCAAGACAAGGGATTAGGGAGAGACTTTATAAGACCAAAGGACCAAAGCTTCCCATCTCAGTCTCTAGCTTTTAAAGTGTGAGAGGAAGAAGTCAGAGAGCTAATCCATGGAGATATTAGATGCTAGTCTGTCCTCAAATAAATGGGACCTGGACTCTGTTCCTGGGGAAAGAAAAGGGTCTAAGAACCTGAATTGATAGAAATTAAATCTCTACCATTTAAGAGAATAGCAACTCAAAAGCCAGAAAGCAAATAGAATTATAGGGAAACCATGTCTTCCTCAGTTGTAAGCATGAGTTTATAGTCAGTTTCTCACTCTAAATTAATCCTGCCAATCAAATAATAATTTAGTATCACTATAGCCAAAAGCTGTTGTGCCTCTGTTAAGGGACCTAACTTGAACATTGAGTTTGCACTCACAACTAGAAGCTAGGGGAAAAAAATATTTTTCCCTGGCTCCATTTTCATTTTTTCCCATAACTTTCAATTGACTATAATATACTGCCTATGCCATCGTCCAATAAACAGTACTTTACCTACTGGGATGGCTAAATAAAATAGTTGAAACTGGAACAACATCAAAACCCATAATATCTGGTTTAAATATTGAAGATAATATAATACAAAGCATAATATAACCTATTGACTGAATGCTTGCATTTTTAAGTTCAGGAACTCATTTATATTTTATATATCAATTTACATACACACATCTGTATAGCATCTATGAAATGCTAGTTTGTGGTTATAAATTTGCAACCAAAATGTTGAATTCCCAGAAGATTTTCCTTTCGATATTTCTAATATCGAAATTTGGCTTTGTTTAGGCATTTTATTACATTAAAAAATTTTAAAAATACAGTCTTCTGTGCAATGTATTAGTCTGGCAGAAGGTTCCCAGAATGTAGGGACGATATTAAAGACTGATAAGCAGCAAGCAACTTTGAAATTTTAATCCCATGGTTTAAGCACAAGGTCACTATTTTTAATGGGTTTCTCCTCTTGAAATTTTTAAATGGTTCACTCAGTCAACTTTAACAGCCTGAAAATAATTGAGAGAAAAGGCATCTATCTATCTCCCCAGCTGCCCCCAACCTCAACCTCACACACAAATACATAAGCCCAACCCAATTAAGTATGTGCAATGTAGGAAAAAGTCAAGACTAAAAGGTTAAGAAATGCACTATTGATCAAAAGTCAAAAATTTTTAGCTGAGAGGAGATTTTCAGAATGTGACAGAAGACTCTAAAAATAGGAAATTTATTTCACAAGCTAAATGGTAGCAGCAGCCCACACTGTGCCAAGTTCTTAGAGTACACTCATCCCTTTCCAATCGCTACCCCAGAGGTGAGACCAGTAGGCTTCCAAGCTGAGCAGTGGGATCCAAGGATTTGAAATCACAGGGACAATACCCCTGGTATGCACATTTCCCTTTAAGCATTTTGGCAAAGATCACAAGATTGGTTCTCCTAATACTTCTAAATGTGAAATACATTTCTCTAGACACAGAATTTGGAGGGTAGCTTTATGATGCAGGAGTGTTTGGTGTTTAAGGATAAAGCCCTGTTGAGTTCAAAAGAGAAGCGAGATGGGGAAAAATAGGAGAAGCTCAGAAAAGGGGAGAGGAAATAGCATCATTCTATTCTTTCTAATGCATTCTTTTCCCTCCAGGGAGGTAGGCATAGATATATATTTCTTTTCTTCTAAAAAACAGATTTTTCTTCACTTTGGCAGGAGATAGAATTGGTTTATGGACACTTTGTGCTGTAAAAGTTTGCCTGGAGCTACATTTCTGTAGTGCCTCAGGGTCACGACAAGTCTACATTCAAAGGGGAAAAAGAAGCTACATGTCGGGTACTGACGATACAGTGAAATCATGCCCCCATTTGAAAGGCATCTCAGTTAAACGGTGGTCATCCAGAACCAGTAGATTGTAGATTCCTTCCAAAGTTGAGGCTGTAGAGGATTTTGATAAAGGCATGGACCCCTCCAGTGTGAACAACACATCGGCCTCTGTAGAACAGGTCTTCCAGTTGAGCTATTTTGATAGGCTTCTGGAATTCACACTGAAAACAAGGGCCGGTTTCAATATTGATTATTTTCTTACATTGACAATTTTCTTCATATATATATATATATGTGTGTGTGTGTGTGTGTGTGTGTGTGTGTGTGTGTGTGTGTGTGTGTTCTGCCTGCATGTATGTCTGTGTGAGGTTGTCAGATCTCCTAGAACTGGAATTACAGACAGCTGTAAGCTCCCATGTGGGTGCTGGGAATTGAACCTGGGTCCTTTGGAAGAGTAGTCACTGCTCTCTACCGCTAAGCCAGCCCCCTTCTTTTCCCACTTAGGAGAGCTAAAAGTGGTTGCCAGATCTGAAGAAGGAAGCGATAGCGCATGTTTGAGATATTTTCAAAAGAAAGGAAAACTTAGCTCTCATCTTAGTGTAGTTCAAATCACAGCTCACGTTGCTACCAGGAGTTCATTCGCTCCTCTCAAGGAGCCATGTACATTGAAGAGAATTTGCAGCAGGAGAAAACTCTGAGCTAGTAGCTGAGGAATGAGTAATTCCCTGAAAGCCCCTGCGGTGGTCTGAAAGAAAATGGTCCCCAAAGGGACTGGTACTATTAGGAGGTGTGACCTTGTTGGAGGAAGTGTGGTCACCGTGGGGGTGGGCCTTGAGGTCTCTCCTTCTCAAACTTCCCTCAGGATGACAGTCAATCAATTTCCTGTTGCCTCTGAGTCAAGATGTAGGACTCTCAGCTTCAGCACCACATCTGCCTGCATGCTGCCATGCTCCCTACCATGATGATAATTGACTAAACCTCTGAAAGTGTAAGCGAGTCACCTCAATCAAATGTTTTCTTTATAAGAGTTGCCGTGATCAAGGGCTAGAGAGATGACTCAGTGGTTAAGAGTTCAAATCCCAGCCACCACATGGTGGCTCACAACCATCTATAATGAGATCTGGTGCCCACTTCTGGCATCCAAGCATACATGCAGTCAAAACACCGCATACATAAGAGTTGCTGTGGTCATGGTGTCTCTTCAAGGCAATAAAAACCCCAACTAAGATATCCCCTTTGCCAAAACTTTTCATGGCACCAGATTTCTTCCCCTGCATCAAAGGAATAGGACCATTTGAATTTCCTAGCAGACAAAATTTTTTTTATTTACACAAAGTTGGGCTATTCAGTAAGCAGAGGCTGACAAACATAATCAGTTACAACAGAAATACAAATTAAATCTCTAAAGGGCAACCCTGCCCCACACCTCACACAATAACTAAAATGAAAAGAATGCCTATAACCCCAGCACGCTTGAGACAGAGACAGGAAGAGCATCACAAGTTTGAGGCCAGCCTGAGCTACACAGTAAATTCCAGGCCAGCTAGAGCAACATAAGGAGATCTTTTCTCAAAAAATAAAAGAATAAATAAAAGAAAAAATGAAAGGTAGAGAACACCGGCAGCTGAAATTAAATGCTGAGGAAGATGTGAAACAACAGCATAAAAATCCTGGTAGTTTCTTATAAAATTTGTTGCCTGGAAATCCTCTTTCTATGAATTTATCTACACACATGAAAACAAATGTTTGTAAAAAGCCCTGTGCCAGAATGTCCATGTCATCTTTATTCCTAAAAGCAGTCTAGGTGTCTAACAACCAGAAAATGGGTCGATGAAAACATAATGTTCATAAAATAGAATACTACTCACAGTCGAGAGGAACAAACCACTGATTCATGATAATATGAACAAACAAAAAAACAAAAACAAACAAACAAAAAATACTGTTCTGAGCTGGGTGATGGTGATGCATGCCTTTAATCTCAGCACTTGGGAGTCAAAGACAGGTGGATCTCTATGAGTCTGAGGCCAGCCTAGTCTACACAGGGAGTTCCAGGACAGCCAGGATTATTATACATAGGAACCCTGTCTTGAAAAACAAAGCAAAAAAAAAAAAAAAAAACAAAACAAAACAAAAAAAAACAAAAAAAAAAACCATTGTCCTGAAAGAAAGAAACCTTACGCACAGGAATAATAATATACACAGCACATTTCAGTTGACATCAAGTTATGAAGAGAGGAAAAGTGATGATGTATACCTGGGGAAATGGGGAATGAAGGGACTTCCTAGAAAGATGTTTATCACTCTTCTTGTTATTCTTGTCACTGTCATAAAATACCCAACAAAAGCAACTTAGGGAAGGAGGGGCTTATTCTGACTCATAGACTGAGGGTCTCACACATCATGGCCATCATAGATGCAGCAGGTCACAGTGCATCTGCAATCAAGCAACAGTCTCACATTCTTCACATTTAGGCTGAGTCTTCCAAACTCAATTAACCTATCTAGAAAACCTCTCACAGACATGCCCAGAGGGTCAGTCTCCAAGGCAATCTCGATCATCACAAATGGTTGTATTTTTCCATCTCTAAAATTGTATGTTAATCTTGACTCGAAAGAAGAAGAAGAATGGTCAACAGATACTGAACCTGTTGAAGACAGGCACACTAAGAGAAGTGCATTGGCATCTGCAACTTGTTTTCAAGTATATTTAAAAACTACGATGAACTGGGACAAAGTGTGTTGGCTTTTTGTTGTTGTTCTTGTTGTTCCCCTGAGAAATGGTCATACATTCAACATGAGGCTCTTAGTTAACAGTTGTAGAGATGAGCAGTCCGAAATGAACTTCTCTAGAGTGTGATCAAGGTGGGAAACCATGTGCCTGCTAGAGCAGTGGTTCTCAACCTTCCTAATGCTGCCACCCTTTAATACAATTCCTCATGTTGTGGTGACCACTCCTCCAAACCATAAAATCATTTTCATTGCTACTTCATAATTAATTCTGCTACTGCTGTGAATCATAATGGATATATGTGTATTTTTCTGATGGTCTTGGATGATCTCTGTGAAAGAGTCGTTTGACCACCCCCAAAGGTTGAGAACTGCCAGACTAGATGCTCTGAGGAAGAGCACGTCTCTTAGTCATTACTGCTTCTGCAAGCTTCATGCTTTTATTTGCTTCCGACAGCTTCCTCCATGTGCAATGTCATCAGCACAGCCCCTGATGTCTTTGTATCACATCTCCCCTGATGCTCCTTGTACCACATCTCCCCAACGTCCCCGGCCTTTTTAATGACCCTCATGAAAGTACAAGATTACAAAATGGGTAGCTTGGGATAATCCTCCCTTCATATATTCCCCCACATGAGGGAACACATTCACCACTTATAAGCCCTGGGACACAGACATTATGGTGTAGACTGGTATCCTGCCTGTGAGAAATGACTAGGCTTTTGACAAAGCGAGTGTAATAAAATGTTAATTATAGAATCAAAGTAGAAGGGGCATGGATGTTCGGTCTAAAATACTCTTAACTTTTTGGATGGTTAAAATTCTTTCCATAATAAAATATTGAGGGGGATAAAAGGTATCTGAAGCTTCTATTCTCACCACAAACAGGAGTTTAGCAAAACCTTAGGTGTCTACCTCAGGGATGGAGAGAATAGATAGAACCCAAGTCTGTTAGTTACTCTCCTTAACGCTGTGACAAAATGCAGGGTGAGAAGCCTTTTGAAAGACGAAGTGCTTATTTTGGCTTCTGGTTCCAGGGGACGTGGTTCATCACAATAGCGAAGGCATGAGCAGAAGGCAGTCGCTCACGTTCCATCCACAGCCAACAAGCAGAGCGTGAATAAGGCGTTGGGCTATAAAACCTCAAGGCCTACTCGTTACCTACTTCCTCCAATGAGGCTTCACGCTTTAAAGGTGCCCACCCCTGTCACTCTCTTCCTCCAATGAGGCTTCACACTCTAAAGAATCTACAGCTTTCTCAAAGTGCCAAACATTTCTCAAGCATTCAAACACATGGATCTACGGAGGACATTTTCCATTCAAACCACAACAACAAGACCTGATAACCCAGATGACGATCAAATGGGCCCGGATCCTGCAGTGGACTGAGAATCAGGGTATAGTTGGACAGGATGAAGTCTGAATGAGAACCACAGACGGGATAAACTGACATCAAATTCTAGTGGCTGTGTTCTCCTGCCACTAGAATGGCCAAACATGCTTAGGCACAAGGGAGACTTCAAGAATAAAAAGAGTATACAGACAACACAGAGCAGTAGTTAATGCATTTAGTCTAGCAGGTCATTGAAATGCTCTCCTGTGCTAATCAGAACACAACTCGGCATAGTTGGCACTATGGTCGGAATGACTCGAGGTCATTTCTATGATACAATGGATAGCACTCCACATTCTGAAACTAAACCCCCTCTGTGTGCACAGTACAAGGTGAGACCTTTGGGGAAATGATTAAGCAGAGCTTTATGGATAGACTAGTGCCTGGTAACAGACTGGAGGGACCCAGTGTCTGTGTCTTCCTTCTTTTTCTTCTTGAAGACTCCGTGCGTGTGTGTGTGTGTGTGTGTGTGTGTGTGTGTGTGTGTGTGTCTGTGTCTGTATATCTATATATGTGCATGTGTGTGTCTCTGTGTGTCTGTGTATCTCTGTGTGTGTGCATATGTATGTGTGCATTTATATGCGTGTGTGTGTGTGTGTGTGTGTGTGTGTGTATACACTAGGAGGCCAGAAGAGGGCATCACTCCTGGCTTGTTACGTGGGAGCTGGTACCCAAACTCTGGTCCTCATGATTATATAGCAAGTACTCTTAGGCTCTGAGCCATCTTTCCAGTCCCACTGCTCACTCTTCTGAGCCCTTGCTGTGTGGAGGCACAGTGTTTGTCTCTTTTGACTTCTGTCCTCTCTGCCACATGAGGATACTTTGCTGGTACCACCAAAAAAAGCAGGGCTTCACCTAACATGCTGATATCCTTACCTTGAACTTCTCCTCCTGAGTAATTGTGAGAAAATGCATTGCTGTTCTCTATAAATTGCATAGTGTCGGGTCTCTTGGTTGTAGAAACTCTCCCTGGATGAGAAGGGATATTTAGAGCAAATTACATGTTTGTGTTTATTGCCCTTGTTTGAGACTGCATTGTACTTAGAACAGGATCATGTAGATAGTATTATAATATGTGTTCAATAAATACTGTTGAAGGAATTAAGAAAAGAATGAACCTAAATACAACTTATTTTTTTATGTTCTCAAACGAATTCCTTCAATTCACCTTGAGAAAAACTTTTTATGCTATAGCAAGGTTGTAGCTTCCACACAGGTTCAAATATGAGGTAGATTGGAAACATGGATTTTCCTAGAATAGAACAAGTTTAAAATGTAAAAAGATTAAGTTCATTCATGTGGAGAAAGTTGATTAGCCTTCTGAGGCTGCTGGAAATCTTGCCAGTGCCAATGAAGAAAAGAATAGGAAAGAGTTACCATATGAGAATGTTTTCTGAGACTCTATGTTTAGAATATAATCAAAGGCTAATAGCCTAGAAAAGAGAATAGCTATGTCATTACTTGTTAACCTAAATAGGATTTTGATACTTGAGTGTTTCGTGCTTAGCAATACATAGAGGTTACCAAATGTATCAATCTGATTCATTAGGCATTGAGTTAATGAAGTTATAAAGCTGAAAAACCGTCTTTTACCACGACATGAGGACACTGATGTCACAGCAAAGATAAGTACCCAAGAGGTGGCTTTCAATTAATAAATAAGTATCTACCCACCTGACGTCATATCCCAAAAGGTTCTGCTAATGTTTTGGGGGATGGAGAGAATAAAATCTAGGATCATACTCCTCCATATTTCTAATAATGATGGTTCCAAATTGAATAGTCAATGCCATCAATAAACAAGGAAGAGTTCGCTCATGTTTTTCTCAAACACAGGAGGCGATTCAGGATGATTCAGACCTGAGAAGACAGTGTGAACTGTGGTCCCTTGGGAGTTTGCTAACAATCTGACTTCTTTAATTGGGGGATTGATACAAATTGAGAGGTTTGGGGGTCTCAGGAATTTTTGTTTTCTTTCCTTTCATTTTATTTTCCAAATGCAGAGCCCAGACACACATACATGCATTTTTAAACTCTGTCAATTCCTTGATATTTGCTGCCTGGAGTTTCCTTTGGTTTCAATATGTCAGGTTTGAACTCTCCTCAGCCTTTGGTTCTTTCTGATAAACACTGTCTCTGGAGAACTTAACCAGCCCTCGAAAAGCACAATTTGTTCCAACTGTTGCTGTTCTGGCATCAGTAAAAAACATCCAGGGATCTCTGACAGTCAGGAAGTCAAAATGCAAATACTCCTAAGTTAACTGTTAAAAAAAAAAATACAGGAATTCTTGGTATTTTTCCCTATATGTTGGAGTGTCACAGGGCCCTGTAGATAGCCTCTTCAGGGAAGGCTGGGGGTATATCTCAGTTGTTATCAAGCACAAAGTCCTGGGTTTGAGCCAAGCCCCAGCATAAACAGAATGTGTGGCACACATCTGTAACCTCAGCATTCAGCAAATAGATCAGAAGTTCAAGGCCACCCTCCCTATATAGTACATTCAAAGCCAGCCTGGGATACAAAAGACCCTGTCTACAAAAATGTAGTATAAAAATGAACTACAGAAGAGAGACAGAAACAAGATGTTAGGGCACCTTCCCAGAATACTCCAGATGCTACCTCCTATCACCAGTAACAAAATAAAATAAAATGGAAACAGGGTGGCACACATCTGCAATACCATCACTTGGGAGGTAGAGACAGAAGGATAACAACTTCAAGGTCATCCTCACCTACATCATGATTTTTGAGGCCAGCCAAGGACATATGGCACACTGTCTCAAAAATTAAAACAAAAATAAAAAATGTTTTAAAAGCCTCTATGGGAAACAGGATTTGGGAAGGTTCATGGATCTCACTAATGTTGTCAGGGCACCATTCACTGATTTAACCTATGAGGCTCATTGAACATTTTGTGAATGAAGAAAATGGGTCAGATGACAAGAAAAAGTAAAGTTCAATTTTAAAATGAATTTGAGGGGCTGGAGAGACAGCTCAACAGTTAAGAGCACTCGATGCTTTTGTGGAGGACCTGGGTTCAGTTCCCAGCATGCATAGGATAGCTCACAAGTGCCTGTAACTCCAGTTCCAGGGATATTGATGCTTTCTTCTAGCTTCTGAGGGCATTGTGTGCAAGTGGTACACAGACATACATGGAAGCAAACACTTGTATCCATATAATAAAAATAAAGAAATTATTATAAATAAAACTTGGAAACCAGTTTCCAATTTAAGAATTAAAAAGAGCTGCCGAAACAGATAATCTTTTTTTGAACTAGAGTGAAGACTTTCTTAGACAGTTAGTCCAAAGAAGGAAGCCATCAAAATGTCCTCATCTGGTAATGTAAATATTGATCAAATAGTTGAGGGGAAAAAAATCATCTCACCGCCTGAGGTCTCTTACAATTAGACAAAGTGATAAGAGGCTGGAAGACTCTTGATAAGTATTTTCCAAATGATTCGTTTATTCTGCAATTATAACATTTCTAATCTGGCTCTTCTTCCTGAACTGACAGCCAGTTCATGGCACAACAGAAGCCATGATCTTATGGGGTGTCCTAGTTTGGGTTACTATGGCTGTGATGAAACACCATGATCAAAAGCAAGTTGGGGAGAGGAGGGTTTACTTGGCTTACACTTCCATATCACTGTTTGTCATCAAAGGAAGCCAGGACAGGAACCTGGAGGCAGGAGCTGATATGGAGGCAACAGAGGAGTGCTGCTTACAGGCTTGCTCCCCAAGGCTTGCTCAGTCTGCTTATAGAACTCAGGACTACCAGCTCAGTTGTGGCCCCACCCACTGCTGTGGGATGGTCTGTATGTCAAATGTGTTGCTGATTGGTCAATAAATAAATCACTGATTGGCCAGTGGCCAGGCAGGAAGTATAGGCGGGACTAACAGAGAAGAGAATTGAGAGAACAGGAAGCTGGGTGAGGGAGACACTGCCAGCCGCCACCATGACAAGCCACATGTGAAGATGCTGGTAAGCCATGAGCCATGTGGCAAGGTATAGATTAATAGAAATGGATTAATTTAAGCTGTAAGAACAGTTAGCAAGAAGCCTGCCACAGCCATACAGTTTGTAACCAATATAAGTCTCTGTGTTTACTTGGTCAGGTCTGAGCAGCTGTGGGTCTGGCGGGTGACAGAGATTTGTCTTGACTGTGGGCCAGGCAGGAAAACTCAAGCTACAACCCACAATGGACTGGACCCTCCCACATCAATCACTAATTAATAAAATGCCCTACAGTCTTGGCTGCAGCCTGATCTTATGGAGGTATTTTCTCAAGTGAGGCTCCACTCTCTCAGATGACTCTAGCTTGTGTCAAGTTGACATACAACTAGCCAGCACATGGGGATACTACAGCTCTTTTCAAGCAAGTTCCATTATATGTCAGTCAACTGGGCAAACCAATTAATGAAACGTTCTGTGGAAGGTACTGACATAATATATTATTGACCATTTTCTTTTCTCCATGATGTGAAACTGGGAGGCTGAATAGGTGCTTATTAAGAAATCTCATCCACCACTTTACAGTTAGCATTTTCAATTTGCATCCTTTAGCTCGTGCACCAGGTGAGAATTGTAAAATTATTGCACTGAGCCTTACAGAAAACATCTGAGTTCATATTTACTGGTGTAAATAGCAATTTAGCAGGGTGATGGTATTTGTTACATGTGAGTAATTTGAATTCAGTCAATTTTCTTTGAAAAATTCAGATTACAGCTGATATTAAATTCCCCACAAGAAGTCAAACAAACAGAAGTAATGTGTGCTACAGAATGAAAGAAACTCAAACAAGCTCAGAGGTAGTTTGGCTCTGCCAGGTGATTTTATTGAACTTGGCATTGTGAGAAAAGGATTCAAAGAGTACAGCCATGCCAAGCTATTAGATTTTCAGAGACAAATTTAGAAGAATTGAGGCTGGCCAAGAAACACAGGGAGAAACCATAGCCATTCTTTTTTTAGCATGTATTTACTTATTTTTTTTATTTCTGTGTATGTATATGTTTCCAGGTGAGTTTCTGTACACCACGTGTATGCAGGTGCCCACAGAGGCTGGAGGACATCTGATTCACTCGGAACCAAACCCATGTTCTCTGAAAGAACAGCAAGTGTTGATCCATCTTTCCAGGCCCTCCCACAATCATTATTCAGCACAAACACTGAATGCCCCATGCAACAGGATCCAGAGGGTCCTCTCTGAAAGGAACATGAACTTTTAGATGGAGTTACCAGAGGAAACGTCATTCAGTAACTGGGCAGAATACTATGCCAAAGAGGGAAATAAGGAGGTTGGTTGAGTTTGTGAATTTCACATCATTGTGAGCAGAGTACCTGAGAGAACAATTTAAGAAGAGAAAGAAGTGTCTTAGCTCACAGTTTCAGACAGTTCAGTCCATGGTTTATGTGGCACCAAGCACTTGGACAGGACATCAAGGTGGTGGGAATATGTGGCAGAAGAGAGCTATTCATATCATCACTGTCAAGAATGAGAGAGGAGACAGGAAAATGTCAGGCCAATGAGATACTCCCAAAAGCTCATCCCCAGTCCTCCAACTAAGTTCTGCCTCCTGTGGTTTCCAGAAACTCCCAAGAGAGTAACATCCTCCAGTGACTTCTCCTTTAACACCCTAGCCATGGAGGCATTTCATATTCAAATAATAACAGTGGTGAAGAGAAGTGAATGGAAGACTTACAGCAAGGAAGACCAGAAGTCTAGGGCTGAATATATCCTAAGAAGTAGAACAAAGAAGAACTGTGTGCATGTTTTATTCTCAGGGATTTACTAAAAACAGTAGACACTGAACAGAGAGTGCAAAAGTTAGAATTCAAGCAAAGGAATAAGAAAGAATTGAATCCAACTGATTCCAGCACTATGAACAGCTCTGATGTCAATGTGATAGAATCTAGGATCTCCTGGAAGATGAGTCTCAGGGCACTTCTGTGGGAAATTATCTCAGTTGCATTGAGTGGGAAGGCCTGCCCACTGTGGGTATCTATAGCTGGAAGATTTCTCTGGTCTTGTCCAGCCCCACGGTCCCACAGCCACTTATAAAATAATCATTCAGAGGCTTAATATTAATTACCAATTGCATGGCTTATGGCAGGCTTCTTGCTACCTGGCTCGTATAACTTGACCCTTTTTTATTAATCTATAAGTTGCCGTGTGGCCGTGGCTTACCAGTACTGTCACATCTTGCTTCTCTCCCCTCTCCTTTCTTCTCCCTCTCTCTCCAGTTGGAATGCCCTGCCTAACCTTATTCTGCCTCACCATTGGCCAAACAGCTTTATTTATCAACCGATCAGAGCAACACATATTCACAGCACAGTACAGAAAGACATCCCACAGCAGGTATCACCATTTCTCTGGCTGGGATCTTGGACTACATAAGTAAACAAAAGGAGCTAAACAGGAGAATGAATTCACTTATCACTCTCGGAATCTTGATTGGGCAGGCTATGTGGGCAGCTGCTTCAAGCTCCTACTGCCTTGCCTTCCCTTGAACTGTGAGCTACAATAGTCCCTTTCTCTCACTGTTTGTGGGTGGGATTTCAGCCTAGCAATAGTAATGAGACACTGGCCTCTAAAGTTTCCTTCCGTTGCCCACATTTTCTATCTCAAACTAGTCTCCTTTGATTCCTGAAAATGCCATGACATTTGTCAGCCTGTACTTGAGCCTTTACTATTTTCTCTACTTCAAGAATTGCTGATAAGAGTGTAAATTGGTGCAGCCATTATGGAAAATCAGTATGGAGGTTTCTCAAACAAATAAAAATACAATTGTCATATAACCCAGCTCTCCCACTCCTGAGAATACACTCAAAAGACTCAATATTCTACCACAGAGATACTGGCACATTCCTGTTTTTAATGCTCTGTTCACAAAAGCAGTGAAATAGAATCAACTTACATGTCCATCAACAGATGAACGGATAATAAAAATGTGGTGTGTGTATGTTCACAATGGAATTTTATTTAGCCATAAAGTAAAATGAAATTACAAAACCTGCATTAAAAACAGATGGATCTGGAAATTATTATATAAAGTGAGGTATTAAGAAACACAAAAGTCACACATTCTCTCTCATATACAGATCCTAGGTTTAATGTATGTATATACATATATTTATATATGTGGGTGTGAGGGTGTACCTAGGCCATGAAACTGGAGAGGAGACCATGAATGGAGGGAAAGAGATTTTGAGAAGGGGATGAGAATGATACAGCACATGTGGCATGAAAGCAGAAAGTGAGTTACTGAGTGTGAAAGTTCATGAGGGGCAGAAGGATGGTGTAGAAGAGTAGGAGGAAATGTCAAAACAGTGCTTGAGAATGCCGTAATAAAATCTAATGCCATGTGCACTAACTGAAAAGATAAACAATAAAAGAAACTAGAAATATTGAAAAGGTATGAGGAGAAAATTCTCCCATTCCTTTTTAGGAGACTATCTAGTACATTTCATCCCATGTACTTCAGCTTAATTGTCACATTCCCCAGGAAGCATTTCTGATCCGATGCATGAGTGCAGGTATGGGATTAATGTCCTGGAGTTCTGGGAAATTTCAATGGCATTCTCAGTTCAAACACTCAAGTTCAATAACAGGGTTCCCTGGTGGAAGAAATCTATGAGAGCGAAAGTTATATATATATATCTTCTGGTCACAACAATCCAAGTCCCTAGAAAGTGCATGAAATAGTTTTCAATATGTTCTAGGTTAAGATAAGAGAAAACTGTGGTAGGTTTGGGTCCATGGTGGGAGCTAAGGTCACAGCAATGTCAATCTAATCCTGAATCTGTTAAGTACTCTCGCAGCTCCACCCCATTCATGTGTATTCAGAACGTCACAAATACTCTCTGGCAGACACTGAAGATTGGCTCAATCAATTCCTATTTCCAGCCCTTTACTTTTCCTCTGTTCACAGCGTGGATAGACTGAAGATGCCTGATGATGGAAAGACCTCCCGTGCTTGTGGATTAGTATTGTGAAAATGGATACTACCAAAAGCAGTCTACATTCAATACAATGTCCATCAAAATGCCATATAAATTTTATATGGAAACACAATGGCCCAGGATGTCTAAACATCATCATAAATTTTATATGGAAACAAAAATGACTCAGAATATCCAAAACAATCCTGAACAATAAAATAAAATAAAACAAAAACCTGCTAAACATACCACCATCTTGGACTTCAAGTTATATTACAGAGCTATAATAATAGAGTTATCACAGTAAATAAATAGCTTCATTTAAAAATGGGGTATGGAACTAAACAGAGTTCTCAAAAAAAATGAAACACAAATAGTTTTAAAAACATTTTATAAATGTTCAACATCTTTAGCTGTCAAAGAAAGTCAAATTAAAATTATTTTGAGATTTCATCTTACCAACTCAGAAAGCTAAGTTCAATAAAACAAATCAGAAATATTTATGTATGTGTAGAGAAAGGTGTGGGAGCCCACAGAGGTTTCCTAGTGAGATCTGAGCTTGCTTTACCCAGCAGGGCTGCATAAGTGGATGACTTGACCACGTGTGTGGTTACCAGGTGTTTGGAAGGGTCTGCACTTGGCTGTGCAGTATGCTTTGATGTGGTAAGGGGGAGGTCTTTTGCCCTGCCTTTTGGCATTGTTATAAAAAGCTCTTTTGAAGACATAGAAGGGGCTGGTGGATTTTGATCCAGGTCCTCCTGAAACTATCCTGTGTTTTTGTCTGTCTTATCTCTGCTATCTTTCTACCTAAAACGTTTCTTATTCTTCTCTCCTCCTCATAGGAACCCTTTAAAAAGGTGGCCTCCCACAGAAAGGGAAACATTTACTCATGGCTGGCAGGAGTGCATATTAGTGCAGCCACTGTGAAAATCAATGTGGAGGTTCCTTAAAGCTGTGAATGAATCTACATGATCCAGCTATTCATGATGGTCATGTACCCAAATGACTCTATATCCTGCTCCAGAGATAATTGCTTACCCATGTCTATTGCTGCCCTATTCACAACAGTTAGGATATGAAAACAACTTTAACATCCATCAGCTGATGAATGGATAATGACAATGTGGTACTCTTGCACAGTGGAATATTATTTAGCTGTTAAAAAATTAAAATTGCAGGTAAATGAATGGAGCTGGGGAGACAATCCTCCTGAGGTAACTCAGACCCAGAAAGATAAACATCATATTTTCTCTCATTTGTGGATGTTAGCTTTGAATCTTCAGATATGTTCATTTCATTTGGATACCTATAGAGATTAGCAGGAAATTAGTAAGGTGCCATTGTAGAGATTAGGGAAGACTCTCAGAGAAGGGGGTTATAACACAGTGGTATAAATTATTAAAGAGTAATGGTGGAACATAAAGGGTTAAATTAAAGTAAGGAAGAGAGGTGGATAGAGGAAGAAATACAGAGAGTCTCATACTGAATACCTTTCAAAAAGTCATACCTGTTCAGAAACCTACTGTAGAAACTTCCTAAAATACATACATAAACATATATAAAAAGAGTTTAGGTGGAATTACCCTATAGAGGTGACAATGTCCCTACCAGACACCATAGGCTAACACATGAAAGACCAAGGGCCAGGAATGGGTTACTTCTTTTAGAGTTGATGGCTAGTGAGGTTCCCATATACCCCCCAAATATTGAAGGCTACTGTCAATGCTATTGTTTGTTCGCCAGAACTTGATGGTAAGCCCCTATTGCTGAAGATACCATGTACTTGAGTCATAGAACATGGAAAGATCAAGCAGGTGTTCTCCTGGAAGCTTCATCTCTACTAGCTAGTTTCATGGTGCTGGAAGGTACAATGTATGCTACAAGAGGAGAAAAGTAATCATCAGTCTTACCCAGCTGTGAGCCCTGTGAACTATAATAACAACTGGCCTGGCGAGACATGTCCACTGGTTCAATAGTGGCAAGACCATCATGAGAGTAAGCAACCACTTTCTAATTGGATTTAAGACCTACTCCACAAGATGACACCTATACCTAGTACTACTACTGGGGCTAAGAACCCATGGCTAGAGAGGTCGTATTGGGTCTAAGAACCCATCCATGGCTAGAGAGGACATAGTTCCTAGGGAAGAAGCTGTTACAACCAGTATGCTAAATGGACATAGTATTAAACTGACTCCTAATGACTAGCACTACACCCATAGATGAGCACATCTCTCAACCCTCACCAGAGAAGTTTCTTTATGAGGTAGATGGTGCTTAACATTATCTCACAATTGATCAATATGAAGAGAAGAAGAGACTGTGGAATGCTGGGCTCTAAGTGGGACATCTGAATCACAGCCCATCTTCCCAAGGCTCAGAGATTATTGTGGAAGAGCAGGTGGAAAACTTGTAAGAGCCAGTGGTGGTAGATGACTAAAGGAAACAGTGTTTTATGGACAGGGGAGGCATTGGTACATAGAACTCATAGCAGTTATGACAGCATATATGTGTCCTTGATAAGCTCAACCCAGACAAAATCCCAGCATGGGGAAGGGGGATGGGTATCAGTCCCATCTGTTGTTAAGGAACTATTAGCTAGAAAAGGGAGTTTTCTTTCATGATGTGGCCCCTGGTAGATCAACCAAGCTGTAGTGGAAGGCCGTATACCCAAGAGTATTGGGCAACAAAATTGGACTTGTTTTTGTGTTTGTTTTTGTTGTTTTGTTGTTGTTGTTGTTTTCATTGTTGTTTTAAAGAAAGGACATAAAGTTAGTTGGGTAGAAAAGAAAAGGGAGGGTGGATCCAGGAGGAACAGGAGAAAGAAGTGAATATAATCAAAACACATCTGTATGAAATTCTCCAAGAGCTAATAAAAACAAAACAAGAACCACAAAGTCAGCTTGAATCAGCCACAGTATGGCTGCACCTTCAAGCAACAGAAAAACTACTACTGGCTTAAGCAAAATTAAAAACGATGCATAGAAATGCATTTCCTGGCCCTCTAGCTGTCCCATGCCAACTCTAGCAGCATCCTACCTCTGTAGCTCCTGTCCTGTGAGACGAATAAGCTTCTAATTTCCCCTAAGCCAGTTCTTCTTTGAGGAAGTTGAGAACAGAGCAGTGTAGGAGTTACTACTCTAGTGCCGTTCTCATTGAGATAAACGACCTGAAAGGAAAGGGCAAACCCAGAGAGGGAGAAAAAGTCCTAGTGATGGAAAGAGGTCAGCAGAGACCTGAGAGCACTCAGGCTCAAGTTTTTAGGCAATGTTTTAGAGCGAGTCATAGCCACGGGTCACTTCCCAGCCACTGCCAAATCTCAAATGATAGCTCCCGCAACAGGTAGTCGGCTGTCACTGACAGAGCATATGGAAGCCTGGAAAGAGAAGGCCTGGTGCCAGATGTGTCATAGTCAGGCACTTGGGCATGTCTGAAAAACAAGAGCAAAATCAGTCTGTCAAGGCAAACGTGAATTCAGCCGTTGATTGCAAGACACGCAGTATTCAAACGTGGTGGCTCACGACGGCATGTCTAGCACTTGAGAGATTGAGGAAGATCACCACAAGTTAGAGATCAGCTTGAGCAACGTGGCAGTTACAGGTCAGACTGGGAACAGAATGAGACTGTGTGCGTGTGTGTGTGTGTGTGTGTGTGTGTGTGTGTGTGTGTGTGTGTCTGTGTGTCTGTGTGTGTCTGTGTGTGTGTGTCTGTGTGTGTGTGTCTGTGTCTGTGTCTATGTGTCTGTGTATGATATTTAATGTAGCTGGAGTTTTCTCCAGTACAATTTAGGATATGTAAAATGTAATGTTTAAACTCTTACCATCAGTTAATTAGCTTTATAACTTCTGGCAAATCCAATTAGCCTGTCTCGGTTTCTATTGCTGTGAAGAGACACCATGACCATGGCAACTCTTATAAAGGAAAGCCTTTAATTGGGCTGGCTTACACTTTTGGAGGTTTAGCCTATTATTGTTGTGGCAGGAGGCATGGGGGCACACAGGCAGGCGTGGTGCTGGAGAAGGGGACTGAGAGTTCTACATCCAGACTGACAGGCAACGGAAGACTGTGTCCCAGTGGGTGTGGTTTGAGCATCTGAGACCTCCAAGCCCACCCACTAGTGACACACTTCCTCCAAAGAGTAACAGCTACTCCCTCAAGGCCACACCTCCTAACAATGCCACTCCCTATGCGCCTATGGGGGCCACTTTTATTCAAACCACAGAGTCATTCATCTGAAAATTGTTGTGACAAGTAAATAATTAAAAGAAAAAAATGGGTGGGCAAGAGGGTTCAGTGAGTAAGGATGCTTGCCACCATGCCTGACCACCTGGGTTCGATCCTAAGGTCCCACACGATAGAAGAAAAGAATGAAAATAATGATCCTTGCAAGATGTGCTCTGCTCTCCCTGAGCACAGCTACACACACTAAATAAACAAATGTAATTTTAAAATTAAAAAAGAAAACAAAAGCACCTAGCATAGTTCATAGCCCATAACAGATCCTCAATAACCCTTATTTCTCTGACACACCATCTTTTTGCAGCCCTCCCCCTGGGTTTCCTTTACCATGCATGGGTCATTAATGTATTGAGAACTTGCTTTGTCAGTCTAGCTAACCACATGTAAAACAAGGTGTCGCTTGCCCAATACTCTGCTGCTATTTCTGTGATGCCAAAATTCCCCCACTCCCTTCCACTCATCTGGCATTCAGCAAGCAGATCACCCACTAAAGTCTCAGGATACCATGCTCCCCCATTACCACAGCCCTGCAGACCCAAGATGTTTATAGCATCATAGAATTCGGGAAACGAGAGAGCTTAATGGCCATTAACCTCCTGTTCTCCTAACTCTCTTGCAGCATTCCTGTTTGCAGCATCTAGCCTCTGCTGGGTTATTCCAGTGCAGGTTCTGTTGGTCACAAAAATGCTGTAGCTCTAGGGAATGATGCTCTTTGCTTGCTACTGTCAAGAATTTAACTCAACCTACCCTTGCTAAACAGCAGCTATCTGTTTATTTACTAAAAATCAGCTATCTGTTTATATACTGATTTCTGAATTTAGGCCAAGCTTTGCACATTTCCCTGTCAAGCAGTTTGATTGTTACCAGCAAGGTCTGATCTCATTCTTTCTGTTTCTTAGCCCCACCCTTTAAAACCGAAATGCAATACTCGACTTTGCAAAGCCCCAAACTTGCACTCAATTCTTGTGTCAGGAATAGTCAGCACCATCAAACCCTGAGGACCGAGGACAGACAAAGGGTAGTTAGCATGTGAGAAATAGGGAGAATATTACCAAGATGAAGGAGAAATGAAAACTGAGCAAGCTAAAAGAATACCTTTGTGTTAGAGGATAATTCAGTGATTAAGAGCATCTGCTACTCTTCCAGAAGACCCAAGTTCAGTTCCCAGCCCCTACAGGGGGTGACCCACAACAATGTGTAGTTCCAGCTGGAGGGAACCAATATCCTCTTCTGGTATGCACACACACACACACACACACATACACACACACACACACACACACACACAATCTTTTTTTAAAGAATACACTGCATCAAATGCTATCTCGTTCCACATCATGAGCCACTAATGAAGTATTATAGACTTCTTTCCCAAACCTTTATTTTAAAATAAAATCAGCTATAGAGATATGCATTGAATTGCATTATATGTGTTAGGAAGTCCTTTGATTGAAGGAGGCATATCTAACAAATACTGTCTTCCACAGATTCATTGTTTTCTTACAGAGAAAGTATGCAATTTGGGGTCCAATGATTTAGTAGCAATAGGTATCTGAGTTAATGAATCTAGGGTTCTCTTACTATTCTTCCATAGAAATGAGGTGGCTACACCAACTTAAGTAACATCTCCTCAAAGGTATGAACCAGGAGATAGTGTGAGGCAACTCACGTATTTCTTTCATGAAACTTGGAAGGAAATTTCTCTTCACTTTTCGTTAACCAAAGCTGGGTCAAATGTTCACATCTAGCTCAAGGGATGCTGAAAATTGCTTGCTTGTTGTCTTAATTAAGCTTTCTAGTGCTGTGAAGAGACACCATGACCGTAACACTCTGATAAAGGAAAGTATTTAATTGTGGCGGCTCACTTAGAGTTTAGAGGTTCAGTCCATTATCATCATGGTGGGACATGGTGGTGTGTAGGCAGACAAGATGCTGGAGAAGTAGCTGAGAGTCCTACACCTTGCGGGCAACAGGAAGTCTAGACACTAGTCTGAGACACTAGGTGTGGCTTGAGCTTTATGAGACCTCAAAGCCTACCTCACAGTGACACACTTCCTCTAATAAGACCACACCTACTCCAGCAAGGTCACAGCTCCTAATAGTGTCACTTACTCCCTTTAGGGGCCATTTTCTTTCCAACCACCACGCTTGTCTAAGCTTCTCAGTGAGGTGAAAGAGTTAGTTTTGTCTTTGGGTGTCAACCACCATCTACCATAAATGTTAACAAATATATTCTTTATCCCTTTTCTATACACTCAATAAATAAAGCAACTTGTACCATTCTATAGTCAGGATTTTTCAATTATTCCAAAATAATATTTAAACCTTTTCAAAAGAGTAGCTGAATGATAAACTCTGCAAAAAAAAAAAAAAAAGAAACCAAGAGCTGTGTTTGTATCTCATAGAGACCAGCATAGTGTCAGACACACTACAGACACCCAGTAGTATTTTAAACTAAGCCACTTGTCCTATTCGGAGATAGAAATTTTTATTCAATGTTAATCAAGAATGAAAAACATTCTATCTGTTCTTTTTACACTGTCCCCTTCAGTGATGCATAGTGGCCACTTTCAGGGGAATAGTTCCTTGTTCTTGTGTGTGTTAGTTTGTTTTCTTTCTCCTCTCTGTAGCCCATCAGTTAAACGATCTATAAGCAGAGCAGATTTCATTGGCCGCACGCTCTAACCCAGTGGTTCACAAAGTTTTCACAGAAAGACCATGTTGGAATCACCACACAGGAAGTTTCCCCACTTCACGGACCCCATTACCAATCCCACTGGTCTCAACAACAGTGGCCTTGGCAACAGACTTTTAAAAATCCTTCCAATTTCCTTTAAGCTTGAAATCTTTAATCACACTAACAGCACAATTCATAATTAGATCAGTTATCTCAAAACGAGTAAAAATATGTATTTTTAATCCAATTTTGACATCAGTAAGAAACTTGAACCTAGAGCCCCACACATGCTAGACAAGTGCCCTGCTTCTCTACTATGTCCCAAGTCCCCTGCTTTACTTTATCGTTTTTTGCTTGTTTTGTTTTGTTTGAGACAGGATTTCACTAAGTCACCCAGCCAAGACTTGAACTTAAAATACTCCTGCCTCAGCTTCCCACAGAGCTAGGATTATAGGCTTGCATCAACTCAACCTGGCTCCATATTCCCTCTTCAAGGTTGGAAAGGTCCAGGTGTATTTAATACTTGGTCTGGAGAGTTCTTCCAGATTTTATTCTTTCTTCTTTGTGGCCTCTGGTTTTGCTCTTGGATCTTTTTAACTGCTCTATGTGAACCTACACCAGAGTTTTTAATCTCAAACTATCTGAAGCCCACTCTTGCTCACTGATAGAGGATACATTATAAATAAGTAAATGGATAAATAAATAAACACAGGGCTGAAGAGATGGTTAGCAACATATAATGTTCTTCAGAGGACCCAAGTTCAGTTCCCAGCACCCAAGTCAGGAAGCTCACAACTACCTGTAACTCCAGCTCCAAGAGATGTAATACCCTATTCTCTGCAGGTACCTACACACACACATGTGGTATGCATGTACATGCGCACGTGGTGGGGAGGGGGAGACAGAGAGGGCAAAAGAGAAATACTTTTAAATATTAAAATAAATAAATAAATAAATAAATAAGACACAAAAGTAATTGCACATGTGAACTAATACTGATCATGGCTGGAACTGCATGCACAAGACATGTACAAAATCAAGTCAAACAAGATCCCAGCATAGGAGTGGAGATGTTCAGGAAATCCCATTCCAGCTGAGATGCTGCTGACAATTGACGCTCCTCTGCCATCATGCCTTGCCCTCTAGAAGTGTAAGCCACAATAAACCCTTTTTTCCCTAACCTGCTTTTGGTCAGCATATTTTTACCACAGCAACAGAAGAAGAAGAAACCTAACACAGCATCCTACACTGTGATTCAGCCAAAGTACCACATGCTGATTCTCAGGTTAGATTCTATTAGCAGGACTTTTCCCTTTGGCAACGAAAACAATAAATGTGACTTCAGTTAGTTGAATGACATGTTCTTAAGTTGGGAAGGTATCTGTAAGACTACCTTAGTTCTCCCGAATGAAAGCAAGCTTCCTCCAAGTGAAGCGATTGCACACATTCCTACTAGGAAATAACTCAGAACCTTTAAATCCGAGGAAATTCCAGCCCTCATTTCTGTAGAAAAGTTAGAGACATAACAAGGGCTTCTACAAGACCGTATAAAAGCAGGTTATAATTCAAATGTTTTCCAATAACGTGCAGAACAAATACCAATTTCAGAATTCTTCTGAGGGCCATAATTAAATTGATTTTACATCATCTAAACAAAATAAGTAAGCCTGTACCATATAGATACTAAAGCCATTACCATTCTTGTCGGTTGATACAAAAGCAATTCTTGTGAAAACTTACATTATCAACCAAACAAGAAGCCAATGAGCTCATTTGTATGAACTGGTTGTTTGAAGCTCTGAATTATTAATTTTATTGTAGCCATTGATGTAAGGCCTTTTTGTAAAATCAAAAGGAAATGTCTGAGGGGCTTTTGAAAATTGAAATAGCCAACCTGCTAATCACAACCATCAATAATTATTACCAGAGTCTCAAAATAATCCATCTTTGTCAAAATTAAACTGTCATTCAGAAGGAGTAGTGTAGAATTTCAGAGAAAGCACTCTGCTCATTAAAGCACAATATGTTTACCGCATAACAAGGACATATCCCGTGGTGGAAGCAAAAAGCAACAGGCCAGGGAAGCTGTGTGAGGATGACTGGAAGACCCGTTGCTCAGAAACTTGGTGGAAAATGACACATCTTTCTCACATAACTTAAGATTTACTTTGACATATGAGAGATCTCCCCCAATAAGGCTTATTTATCCAGACCAGTTAGAAAACAAAAGGGGAAAGCCATACACACACCTGTCTCCCAGTGATAATAACAACTGTTCACCTTTGCTTCACCATCCTGCACTATCGTCTAGCTATCCTATCTATCTATCTATCTACAGATATGTCTGTTTGTTGTACAATGATAATGCACAGTTTTATAAACTGTTTTCACATGACAGTATTTTTTTTTTTTGAGCTGAGGATCGAACCCAGGGCCTTGCACTTGCTAGGCAAGCGCTCTACCACTGAGCTAAATCCCCAACCCCACATGACAGTATTTTGAGACTTGATGTCAATATGCTATCATCGTGCACTACTACATGAAATTCTAGTGTTTAAACTTAATATTGCATTTTTCACTTGACCATAAACCCATGGTTTCATGTAACGTTTTAGTACATATGTGGATTATATAATATTCAAATCTGTGTGAATGTATTTATCTCCACAAATACTTGTAGTTTCTTTAGGATAAATCAGTTTAAGCTGGTTTTCCATAGCTTTACTTTTTAACATATGGCTCATGATCAGCCATACCACATTCCTGTGTAGAGAACCTATTTCCCTCAACTATAATTTGTTGATTCAGCAAGGGGCAACTTACTGTGGGGCTTGGAGGAACTTAAGTTCAACTACTGATCCAATCTACTAATCAATCCTTCCCCAGCTCTCCCTCCTCACTACTCTTCCAGCCTCTGGTAACGACTGTTCCACTCCCAACTTTGATGAGATCGACTGTTTTGAACTCCACATGTGAGTGAGCCCTCCGGGTGCTTGTACCCATGCCTGACTTAACGTGTTGTCTCCCGTGCTCTTCTGCAGCATTATCTGCGAGACAGATCCCACATCACTGTGTGGTTCAGTGAGTGCACTGGATGCTGTAAATAATCTAGTAAGGCTCTTTCTGAACAGATAATCGCTCTCCTCTGATCATTTCCTCTAAGTTTAATTTTTGCCAAAAAGCAAGTACAACATTGAGGATTTGGGAACAGATTGTCCTGACAAGGCTGTGCCCATGTAGGCTTTCACAAGCTCTTTAAGAGACGAACGGACGTTTCTGTCACTCTCCAGCTTTCAGGTCTTCACTTCCCAAATACTTACAGTTCAGTGTCTGAGCAAGTCTCTATCACTTAAAAGGGGAAGGAGATCCATGGAGTTAGGTGTACCCAGGAGTTCTCCCAGATGGAGAAACTCACAGCACATAGAAACAATTTCATTCCTTCATCACAAGTTTATTAACCTGTTACTTTGAAGTTGCCTAGGCTATGTCTGCAGTGACTTACCACAAAGCCTGCAGGCAGTCTGAATGGATCAGTAGTCGAACTTAAGTTCCTCCAAGCCCCACAGTAAGTTGCCCCTTGCTGAACCAAATAATACGCAAGTATCTGCAATTTACCAAGTGGCATCTTGGCATCGGATCACTGAAGCCCTCTTCAGCATAAAGTGTTGAAAAGAAAGAATTGTACTCGCTCCTGAGACTTTGAAAAGAACTTAACCTTTTTGCCTGAGGATTTCCGATGTATAAATTAAAGGAAACCGGTTGCAATTATAAATGAGCATTGTGAAACATAAATTGTGAATGTCAAGGCTGAATACCACTGAAAGCAGCCATGAATATCTCTGTGTCTCCAAAGGGTCTATATTAACTAAAACCTTTCTTTGCACAGTAGCTGAGGTCAACAGGCAAAGGTATTTACCTTGGTTCTGTAATTCTACAACAAAAGGCCCTCGAGGGTTTTGAGATAAGGAAAATGGGAAATGGGAGGCATGCCCTTTAAATACCAACTCCTAATTGCAAAAATGTGAATATGCAAATCCAATTACATACATTTAGGGATTAGATATTAATTGGATCTTCCTTGATATAAATGGCACAGACAATTCTTCTATTGGAAGTGATTATCATTTTCCATTTCGGTATTTGGTAATAATTGATAAAATACCACAGGTTCCCCTTGCTAGGCAGTTTGCCAAGATGACATTGCAGGTCACACAGATTAAATATCTTTGTCCTGAGCTCTGGAATCAAGCTGTACATTGAAACTTTACTTGAAAGGGATAATAAAAAATTAAATAATATTAATATGACCTCCAAGCACAGGCATACATCCTGACTGACAGTGAGCGATGGCCATAGGCCCATGGCAATGAACACTCCTATGTAATTTACAGACTGTGACTTGGGGACTAACACGTCCTCCCACCTTGGTGATATTAATGTGGCTTCTTTGAGAACATCAGAGCCTTTCTCATCTCTTGGTGAGCTTAACTCGGGGAGCTAGGGTGCAGGACGATCAACAGTCACAAGGTCACCCCAAGTCAGTGAGCGGCTTTCCAGTTCATTTTCTCAGGTCAGACAGGAACACAAGCTGAGTGGAGGTGATTTATTAGGGGAAGGTAAGAAAGAACTCGTGAGAGTGGGAAGGGTTTCCATGGGAGGAATACTGACAGCAGAGCTCGGTGGCCTTCTGTGGATCATGTGGAGGGAACCAGATGGAGACTGAGACAGGTAGACAATGTGGACAAGATGAGCCTGTCTTTTGTAACTGCATCTCCAAAGTGACTTGCTTCTAATGACTAAGAACGTACCACAAATCTAGCTCTTTCAAACTGCACAACAGAGAAGCTAACACTGATGAGGATGACTTCTGCGGACTGACCAGAGGGGGGCATCGAACCTCTTAGTCTAACAGCCTTTGATTTTACCGAGCTCTGCCAGCAGCTGTGTGGGGAGTTTAGACATAGACCCTTCCCCAGTCAAGCTTTAACATGTGACTGCCAACCCTGTGTCAACCTTCAGCACCCCACTGGAACTGTGAAACAGGACCGTGTTTCAGAGCTAGGCTCAGATTCCTGACCTGCATAAACTATGAGAGAACCAATGTTTTAAGCAACTAATTTTGAGGTCATTTGTCACCCAAAGTCAGACTGCAAATGTATTAAGGAAGCCAGAGTGCAGAAACCCCAACAACGCAGCATGGTATCTATCCGGGCTCTCCTCTCACTTCTGGTTCACACCTCTAATGCACTATGAGAGCAGTCATAATTATCTTAGTAGGAATTATCAATGAGTCAGCTTTTCTCTGGTAGAAATGTCTTTGGGTTTTTACCTCGAATTGGGGGGATAAAAATGATCAATGAATGTCAGAAAAGATTATTTTTAATAAAAAGAACCTTTCCTGGAACCTCTGAATTAGCATCGCAGAATACAGACCAAGTCTTTGGCCCCAGTTTAAATACTTTAAATCTTCCCATTTGTTTTGAAACTCCTCTGTTCTCCCCTGCTGACTTTTCAGCCAGTCCATCCCCGCCTTGGTGACATAGCTCTAATTTAAGCTTCTATCAAAACCCATTACGATTTCCACTCCACTGCCCTTGGATGCTGTTGAATTAAGATACCAGCATAATTAATGGGCCACCTTGCTAGCACTCTTGCTTCTTCACATCCTGGAGAAAATGTCAAGTCACATTTTTCCTGTGGAAATCAGGACGACTAGCAGATTTTGCTGTCACTTATAAATTGGTGAAGAAGTATCAAATGGCAAAGACATTCAGAGACAGCGAATCCAACAATCTGTTCACACAATGACCGCATGTACCACTAAACAGAATCTTTAAAATATATATATCTAAGGGTATACGTATATATAAAACCGTCAGAGAATAACAAACAAAATATGAAAAGTATTTGAGGGGACTTCATCACAAAACAAAAGCAGCTGATTTAATGCAAGTCCGTTATAGTCATCTTTGGGTACCTTTGAGGGATTGATTCTAGCATACATGTCCGTACCAGGATCTGTAGGTGTTAGTTCAATATAAAAATTGTTGTAGTATTTGTGTATAACCTGTGTACATGCTCCTGAATGCTATAAGGCATCTCTAGACTACTTACAGAGCCTAACCAAAGGCAGATGTTGACACTGTTCAAATGATGATGTGGAAGCAGTCCGAGTATCTTCAGTACAGGCATGGTTTGGTCTCAGACTAGTTGAACCTGACATTGTAGAATCCATGGGTAAAGAAGTGCCCAGTGCATTCCCTAAAACAGATCTTAGAAATTCTGGATGAAATATAATAAAACTCAGGCTGTACAGATGGCTCAGTTGTTAAAGGGTTTTCTGTGCAATCACCGAGGATCTCAAATCCCATGTAAATGATAGGTGGGCAGGATGGCCCACCTGCAATTCTAGCCTCAGAAAGGAAGAGGGAATCTCCTGGAACAAGCTGGGTAGCCAGTCTAGCCATAGCCACAAGCTCTGGGTTTGATGGAGAGACCAGACCAATGAACAAAGCGGAAGAGCAATGGAGGGTGATTCCCAACATCAACTCTGGGCCTCCACATGCATACATACACACACACACACACACACACACACACACACACAAAGTGCATGCACACACATGAAAAATGGAAGATGAAAAAAATACTATATAGATAAAGTAAAGCTTTATCTAAAGCAGGTAATTAGATGTAGTGGGTGGCTGTTTGAGCCCTGCCCTGAAGAACAGCCCCTAGTGAGGCAGCTGTAGCTGTTACACCTGTCTATGACCTTGAGGTACCTGCCCCTGGGACAGAGGCCACTGAGGATCCTTAAGACCGGGGCTGCACGTACACCCCCTCTTCTTGGCTACCTCGTGGTTCTAGATGCTGAGATCTTAGACCAAGCCGTATCTTAGACCAAGCCGTTCAGCATGGGACATAGCTCAGCTTTCCTGGACCCTACAACAAATCTCCCGTGGTTGTGAATTTACCCCTAAACAAATTTCCTTTGATCATTAAATAGACTCCGTGGATTAATCCCAATAATTAAACACAAAACTAACCTGTTCTTTTTGGGTTAACACAGAGGGAACATGCATCCAGAGAGTAAGGGCTGCAGGTTGCTCAATTGCGGTGACATTTACACTAAGCAAATGGCACTCACAGAATGAGCCTGAGAGGTGAGAACGGAAGTGCTCACATGCCTGGACTGAGGTCCTGCAGGCTGCGGCTGACATTTTCAAACTCTGGAGGCGTGAGAAACCCACCACACAGGTGTATTCCTGCGTGGCTATGGCAAATGACCACACACTCGGTGGCTTAAAACAACAGAAGGCCATTCTGGAAGCCCAACATCAGAGATGAGCAGGACTTCACTCCCCCTGGAGACTTCAGTAGGGAATCCATTATCAGGATTTCACTTTTTTCTTTTTTTTTTAATATGAAAGCTTTATTCTTTGAGAATGTCATACATGCGTCTAATGAAGAAAGTTTTTATGCAGCAGACGGTTAATACAGAAGCTTATAACTAATTGAAGTGTATGAAATAATAAATATAATAAATAATAATAATAACAAATAAATTAAAATAATAAATATAATAAATAAATAATAAAATGTCTATGGTGTACTCAGCCACAAAAGAGACATCTATATCTCACCTTTCCCAAGGCTCAGTGACCATTCCAGGAGAGGAATTGTGAAGAATCAGTCAGGGATGGACAGAGTGAAACGGTGTCTTCTATATATGACCAGGCTGCTGGGCTCATGAACAGTCATAGTTGCCTGTATAAAACCTGCACAAGGTCAAGCCAATCAACGTTCCAGCACAAAAGAGGTAAGGGGCTGACAAGCCCTGATCCCTACTAAGGAGCTAGTGACAGTCGATGGCTTCCGGGAGAGAGTCACTTTGCTTTGAGGACGTGGCTCCTAATAGGCCCCCCATTCTCCAGTAGATGGTCCCACACCCCTGAGTACATAGACAGCACAAAGAGGACTCTGTTTTGTTTTGTTTTTTAAGAACAGACACGAACTTGGGAGGGTGAAGGTCCATCTTGGAGGAGTCATGGGTAGGGTGGGGCAGGAGTCGGCTCCCATGCATGGTATCTGCAGCTGTTCTGTGGCCTGCAGTGAGAGCATGCCAATCTTTGTCTCCGTCTTCAGAGTCTTCTCTGTGTGTATCTGAGTCTTCCAGTGAGATCTCCCTCTGCCTCTATCCTACAAGGATACTTGTCTATTGACTGAGAGGACCACCCAGTGATCCAGGATGAGCCCCTCATCTCAAGACCCCTGACTTCAGCACATCTGTAACACTTTCCCCAAATAAGATAGCATTTTCAAGCTCCAGGGATTAGGATGTAGCTGTATTTTTGGAACTGCCACTGAGACCACATTGCTATGGTATTTTTCCCGTGTGTGTATGTGGTGAGGATACTCTTGTGTGCACTGGTACACACACCCATGCACATACACGTGGAGGTCAGAGGTCGACACCCATCGTCTTCCTCAATCTCTCCTCCACCTTAAGTTCTGAGTCAGACTCTCTGGCTGAGCTTGGAACTGTAGTGACGAATAGACCCCTGAGACCCACCTGTCTCCATTTCCCCAGCCCCAGGATAACAGATGCACATTACCCGGTAAGCTTTTACATAGGCTCTGGGAATCTGAACTCAGGCCCTCCTGCTTATAGGACAGGCATTTTACCCTCTGAGCTATTTCTTCAGCCCTATGATGAGGTCTTATCCCAAGTGAGGCAGGGAGCCAGCAGGAAAGATACCTCTGCACAAAGGGAGGTATCACAGAAGACAGTCCAGTCTCCAAAGGACAACAAAAAGATGAGAAAACAGATATGCTAGTCAGGAGGGTGACTTGGTAGTTGGTGGTCTGCTGCAGACTTTAAGTCGGGAGGGATTAAGAGCCTTAGAAGAGAGAAAGAACAGACAGACATACTCAGACAACCCAGCATGAGTGCAGGGTTCAGACATGTGCAGAGAAAAGTGGCATCACAAACTGTGATCCCAGACATTGGCATCATCTCTCCAGAACCCATGAAAACCCTGAAGTCTCGGAAGTAAATGGCAAGCCACAGTGTGTGGACTCCTCCACAGTTCAGGGAGTTGATGATCCCCACAGAAATGGCCGGGCTTCAAGGACACTGGAAGACATAGGTTCTCCTTACAAGTGCAAACCCAGTCCATGCTATCACTGAGCAGTGCCAGCCTGGGTCCCTCACTTTTATTTATATTTTAAAATATTTATTATTTATTATTGATTGCCTGCATGAGTTTAAGTGTGCCACATGAGTACAAGGGTGTGCAGAGGGCAGAAAAGGCCATCAGATCCCCTGGGACTAGAGTTACAGGAGTTGTGAGCCTCCATGTGGATATTGGGAATCAAACCTGCGTCCTCTACAATAGTAGCCAGTGCTCTCTTTTTTGTTTGTTTAGTTTGTTTATAAAAAAAAATTTTATTCATTTTATATATCAAACACAGATCCCCCTCTCTTACCTCCTCCCACTCCACACCCCCAGCCTCCCCCGCAACCCACCCCCCAGGCCCTCTCTGTAAAGGTAAGGCCTCCCATGGGGAGTCAGCAAAGCCTGATACATTCAGTTGAGGCAGGTCCAAGACCCTCCCCCTGCATCAACGCTGTGCAAGGTGTCCCATCACAGGTAATGTTTCCAAAAGCCAGTTCATGCACCAGGGATAGATCTGATTCCCACTGCCAGGGGCCCCTTAAACAGACCAAGCTGCACAACTGTCTCACTTAGGCAAAGGGCCTAGTCCAGTCTCATGCAGGCTCCACAGCTGTTGGTCTAAAGTTCATGAGTTCCCACTAGCTTGGTTCGGTTGTCTCTGTAGGTTTCCCCATCATGATCTTGATGCCCTTGCTCATAGAATCCCTCTTCCTTTTCTTTGACTGGACTTCTGGAGCTCTGCTGGTGCTTGACTGTGGATCTCTGCATCTGTTTCCATCAGTTACTGGATAAAGGTTCTATGATGACAGTTAGGGTATTCACCAAGCTGGTTGTCGAGGCAGGCCAGCTCGGTAGCCAGTGCTCTTAATTGCTGAGTTACTGTTCCCGCCCTGGATTCTTTACTTTTAAAAATCAAGGCTCTACCAACGTTCCCAGAGATGGCATTCTGGGAACATGATGAAAACTCAGGAGGCAGTGGGGAGATAGACAAAAGCAGTAGATATACTTATAAAAATATATAATGCGTGTAATGCACAAATATATATGCACATCTTCGTGGTCCAACTGTTGTGATCAACACAAAAGTTGGAAGATCCTTCTGGATAATCTGTCAACTTTAAATATATTTGGACCAGATTGTTCTGGGCTGTGGAAAGACAGGCCAGCAATATAAACGCAAGCATTCGTCACCTCTAAGCATCAAAGGGAAAAGATTTTTTAATATGTAGAAACTCACTGACATTCCCTCTGGAAAGTCATTCCCTTTAAAAAGTGAATGTGTAATGGAAATTTCAAGTCTCCTATTCACAGATTCCGTGCCACTGTGTTTCCTCACTTCTGAAAATCAATAGAGGCTATTAATCATCTCTCCTGCAACCCAGAGTCTGGAAATGTTTTAAAGGTGAAGTGCAGAGTCTGAGAGGGATGTACAAAGAATGCGCCCACCTCTTAGAGAAAAAGCACTCTGAGTTACAGGTGATGGTAGTGGGTATTTCTAGTTATCAAGTTATTGTAGCCAGGTCCCCAGGCTCGTCTCAAAGAAGAGACCTTGAACCTCAGAGGTATCACAATAAACAAGTATAATTTTCACATCATAGGCAATGAAGTAACTGTAAGCTGGGATCTTTTCATTTACACTTTGTGTGTGTGTGTGTGTGTATGTGTGTATGTGTATACATACATGCATGTGCATGAGGGCTAGAGGTCAACCTTGCATCAACATTTTTCCTCAGACACCCCTCCACCCTGTTTTCTGAGACAAATTCTCTCAATGGAATCTGAGGCTCACTAAGTCTCTGGCTAGTCAGAGACTCCCAGGGATCTGCCTGTCTCCACCTCCCTCGTCAAAAGCACTTTACTGACTGAACTATCTCCTCGGTGATAAACTGGGCTCTTAAACCAGGACTTTGGCCTCCGAATCATGTGCAAGGGACAAGATGCCCTGGAGGTGACTGCTGTGATTGTCTTTCTTCTCTTTGCCTCACTGGTCCCCTCAGAGTTGGTGTGTAATGTCCTAGACAGGGCACAGAGAAAGCATTGACAAGAGCATGTGAGGCATGAGAAGCATCCTTCCCTGGGGGTCTGTACTTGTTAGAGTAAATGAAGAGGAAGAGGATCACAGGAAGACTTCCACAAGCCAATGCACCTTTTATCTGAGAACCTCAACACGCTCGTCCTCACACAGCAAATAGAGAATCACTAACTCAAAGAAGTTAGGTGAACGGATGGCTACGTCTAGAGCTGCAGTTCTCAGGCTCTGCTATTCATCAGAGCTACTGCCAGGCTTGTTCAAACCCAGAGGTTCTGATTCTTTCAGTCTGGGGCAGGGGTCTAATGACCGCCATGTCTGAGGGCCTTCACATTTCTGATTCCACAGATCCAGATGGGATGACAATTTCCATCTCTAGTTCTTGGATGACACAGCTCCTGCTGGCCCAAGGATCACACTTCGAGAAATGCTGGTTTAAGTCAAGAAGCTTTTGGCTAGATTGCAAGAATCATTCTTCAGCTCAGTGGTTAAGTGCGTATAGTGCTCTGGAAGAGGACCCAAGTTCCGTTCCCAGCACCAATGTCAGTCAGCTAACAACTTCTATGACGTCAGCTCTAAAGGGTCTGATGCCTCTGGTCCTCACAGGCACCTGCACTCACCTGCATATACCTGCACACAGATATATAGTCATAGTCATATACATATTTTTTGATTAAAGAAAAATAGAATCATCTCTCCCTAGCCTGAGATTACAGATGGAACCGCCATATCCAGCCTTTCCATAGGTGCTGAGGATCTGAACTCGGGGCCTTCCGCTTGTGCAACAGACTCTTCTGCTGCTGTGTTACCCATCTATCCAGCCGTATGCTGTGGTCTTATTCCATGTGAAGAAGGGAACTGGAAAAACACCGCTTCACAAAGTGAGGTACCACAGGAAACAGCCCAATTCAATCTCTAAGCAAAAGCACAAGTGAAGGGGGAAAACTACCAAGTAAGAAGAGTGGCTTGATAAAAGGTGAGCTGTTCCATGCTGGATATAGGGAGGAATTAAGAGTCTTATGAAAGCTGGGCGGTGGTGGCGCACGCCTTTAATCCCAGCACTTGGGAGGCAGAGTCAGGCGGATCTCTGTGAGTTCAAGGCCAGCCTGGTCTACAGAGCGAGATCCAGGACAGACACCAAAGCTACACAGAGAAACCCTGTCTCAATCAATTCTTGATATGCTAAGACAAATAGTTCAAAACACCCATATAAAGCAACTGCCCATAATTGTTGTCGGGGTTATTTTTTTTATCTCTTCTAATTCTCTTAATTATTTATTCCTCTAAAGTAACAAGTTAAACTTCACCTAGACATTACTGAAAATCCAAATGATATCATAGGCTTCATCCCAGGGTCCTTTGGAGGATTAGTCTTGTTGGAATAGATCGGGTAATTAAGTCTTGATGGAATCTGTGCCCAGCCATGCCTCATCTTTGTTGAACCTTTCACAGGGATTTTCGCCTGAAGCAACATCTGAGCATCAAGAAAGACAGTGATGTCAGCTCATACCAAAGCTCGGAGCAGTGGTTCTCAACCTCTAGGTTGTGACCCCTTTGAGGGGCCAACAACTCTTTCACAGGGGTCCCCTAAGACCATCAAAAAACACAGATATTTGCATTCCAATGCATAACAGTAGCAAAATTACAGTTCTGAAGTAGCAATGAAATAACTGTGTGGTTGGAGGTCACCAGAACATGAGGAACTGTACTAAAGGGTTGCAGCATTAGGAAGGTTGAGAACCACTGGCTTAGAGCTTTTTGCTTTCCCTTCATTTAGGCGGGAGCAATCAGAGGTATTGAATCCAAGCCAAATTCCGGTTAGCTATGGCAGCCTTCTTTCTACAGTACTGATCCGCAAAGATACACAGGATTAGATGGAGTCATTGGAGGGACTCTGAGGCAGATGCCTTGGCACATGTCACTCGTGACAGAGGCACAGGGAAGGTGGATAATAACAAAAAATAATGTGAGCAGCACCCACGTGATCATCCCTGTTTGCCTGCAATTCTCTGTTTAGTTTGGGTTAACTTTCTTGGGTTGCCCTTAAGAAGAGGCCAACACGGCAAGGAAGCGTCATCTGCCAAATGCAGGGAAATGCAAGATTAAAAAAAAAAATCAACTCTTCAATGTAAATGAACTCCTTCAACTGAAGGAGGGGAAGCCACTGCCAAGTAGGGCAACTTCAAGTTGCAATTAAGGGTAACTCTCCACGCTGTGGGCTGAGTGGCATATGGTGTCTGTCCCAGAATCCAAACAGCTCATCAGTAAGACACTTTAATCAGTACACACTCTACACTCAATGATGGTGCTGTCGCATCTCCAGAGCAGGGCAAGAGGGCACATCTGAAGGCATTGCCCTTTTGCCAAACTTTTCAAGTGACACGCTGCCGTTCCTCCAAAAAGGAAAAGGTGAAATAGTTCCTTTTCTCTTTAGATAGTACACCAAACAAAGGCTTTTACATTTCAGATGGCTATCGACCCAGCTGATGTATGAGCAGAAGGAGACAGAGGCAAATAATTAGATGGTTTTTCCTCCAGCTGCTTATGATGAGACTGGAAAATTCTCTGTTATCTCAGCTAAAACAACTCCAGTCTGTTCTCTCCAGCCCAGTCCGTCCTCCCTCTCAAAGACTCACTGGTCCCCCACAATGTCACCATCACTTTGCAGACCTGGTTGAAAACTGGAGCACTTGGGCTTGGTGGATAGCACAGTTGGTAAAGCGCTTGCTTCGCAAGTGTGACGACCTGAGTTCAATACCTCTAACTCCGCACAAAAAACCAGGTGTGGTGTGCACACTTGTAACCCCAGAGCTGGGGAGGGAGAGGCGGGCAGATGTCCGCTGCTTGCTGGCCAGTCGGCCTAGCACACTCAGTCAGTTCCAGGCAGTGAGAGAGCTGTCTCAAAACAAAGGCAAACCAGAGGAGGAGGAACACACAAGCAAAGTGGAGTCCTAGGAGCCTACACAGCAGCAGAGTAAATAACCCAAGCGTAAAGTGAGTCACCGTGGAAGAGACTGAGTCCCCTTTCTAAGAAAACTCACAGGCTCAGAGTGGCAGGGCGCATTTACTGGGACAACTGCTTCTCTGCTGGATGTCCGTGGTTTCTATCGGTACATGAGGAGGACACTAGTCCTTCACGGTGGAAATCGTAATTCCAATCGAAATTCACAGTACTCTTTAAAACACAAAGGAGTAGGGTGCTCTGACAGTAATACAGTATCACGAACGGTGCTAGCATAAGTGTCCGTGGAGGTTGGCAGACTAACCCTCAGAGAGTACCAGCTTTCTAGTGAATCCCTGATGTCATACAGAACTTCCATTGCACCATCCCATAATACTCTCGGTGATGGGAAACTTTACTTGAGAAAGTAAAAACTCTCAGTGACCTCAGCAATTTTCCTTGGTGGAAGACAAAGAGTAAAAAAATGACTCTTCGCCGAACAGTCAGCTTGAGAATAATTTATGGCAGTTAATTAAACCTTAGCCTGGTATTTTCTATTTTTACAGGGGCGGCCAATTATTTACTCATTCATTTCCCTGGATGTGCTTAGGAGCACTTAAGCACAGTGTCAGATGTCAAATAGAGGTGAGTGGCAGCCTGGAATTAGGGCCGTCACTCTGCCTAAGGCTCGCTTTCTCTTGGTTGGCTGGCCACCGTGGCTTAGAAATGAAACTGTTATGCTCTGCTGCCCCATGCTTTTTTTTTTCAGCTTTCATTTTAATAACTTTATTGACATGTCAAGGTAGGCAAAGTTGTCGAAGGTGGTATCAAATGGTCAAATAAATCAAAGCTCCATCTATCCTCATTTCCCATTACTTCAGTGTCTAACAAGATCAGGGTCCGTTCACAAGTCTCTGATGCTTTACAAATGTCAGGCGGACTTTCAAATTATCCTTGAAGAGTCTTCCTGTCAAGTTATAGAATGGGCCTCTGTTATTGCAAGGCCTAGGAAGGTGTCCTGGTTAGGGTTACTGTTGCCGTGATGAAGCACCATGACCAAAAAGGAAGCTTGGAGAGGAAAGGGTTTATTTGACTTACAGTTCCATATTGTTCAAGGAAGTCAAGGACAAGAACTCGAATAGAGCAGACACCTTGAGGCAGGAGCTGATGCAGAGGCCATGAAAGGGTACTGCTTACTGGTTTACTTCCCATGGCTTGCTCAGCCTGCTTTCTTTTTTTTTTTTTTTCTTTATTAAGAAATTTTCTACTCACCCCTCATACTATCCACAGACCTCCCCCTCCTCTCTCCTCCCACCCCCAGTCTTCTTTCCCAAGCCACTCCGCATCCTCACATCCCCCAAATCAAGGTCTCCCATGGAGAGTCAGCAGAGCCCAGCTCACTTAGCCTAGGCAGGTCCAAGCCCCTTCCCACTGCACCAAGGCTATGCAAGGTGTCACGCCACAAGCACTGGATTCCCAGAAGCCTGCCCATGCATCAGGGACAGATCCCGATCCCCCTGCCTGGGTGTCCCCCAAATAGTTCGAGCCAAACAACCGTCTTCCATGTCCAGAGGGCCTAGTCCAGTCCCATGGGGGCTCCACAGCCACCAGTCCACAGTTCATAGGTTTCCACTAGTATAGTCCATCATCTCTGTACATCCTCCCATCATGATCTCGACGTCCCTCGCCTGCAGTATCTCTCCTCTCTCTCATCAATTGGATTCCTGGAACTCAGCCTGGTGCCTGGCCGTGGATCTCTGTATCTGCCTCCATCTGTCTGGACAAGGGCTCTATGATGACAGCTAGATTATTTGCTAGGCTGGTCACCAGAGTAGACCAGTCCAGGCACCCTCTAGACCACTGCCAGCAGACCAAGGTGGGGTCAACCTTGTGGATTCCTGAGAGCCTCCCCAGCACCCTGCCTCTTCCTATTCCCATGATGTCCTCATCTATCATGGTATCTCCCTCCCTGCCCTCCCACTCTGTCCCTGTTCCAGCTTGACCCTCCCATTTCCCTATGTTCTCATCACCCATTCCTCGCCCTCTGCCACCCCCTCATACCCAGTCCACTCATGTAGATCTCATCCAATTCTCCTTCACTGGGTCATCTACATGCCCCTCCTAGGGTCTTTTCCTGTTAGCTGGCCTCTCTGGAGTTGTGAGTTGCAGTCTGGCCATCCCTTCCCTCCCATTTAGTATCCACTTATGAGTGAGTACATACTATGTTTGTCCTTCTGAGTCTGAGGGTTACCTCATTCAAGATGACGTTTTCTAGATTCATCCATTTGCCTGCAAATTTCATGGTATCATTGTTTTTTACCACTGAGTAGTACTCCATTGTGTATATGTGCCACATTTTCTTTATCCATTCTTCAGTTGAGGGGCATCTAGGTTGTTTCCAGGTTCTTTCAGCCTGCTTTCTTATAGAACCCAGGACCACCAGCCCAGGAATGTTGCCACCACTGCTGGGCTCTCCCCCAACAACTACTAGTTAAGAAAACCTTCCATAGGTTTGCCTACAGCCCAGTCTTATGGAGGTATTTTCTCAACTGATGCTCCCTCCTCTCTGCTGACTCTAGCTTGTGTCAAGTGGACATAAAACTAGCCAGTACAGAGAGTTTGGCTGGCCTTTAAACACTAGGCTATACCCAAAGGTGCTGGTTCCTATGCATTGGCTTAGTTTCCCATGCAGCTATACCTGGAGATCTATAAGGTTTGAAAATGAGAGCGAATAGCTTCTGTTCTCTCCAACATGCAGACACATCTAACTAACCTTCACTCTCTTTCCCAAATAGCCCGAACAGGCCTCAGTCTTCATCAGTACTATACTATTAAGACACTAAAATCCAACCGGAGCTAGAGCAAAACTTGAAAGCTGTTTGCTGTATCAGAACCTAGTAAAAAGTCACACTAGGTCACTGAAGAAAATGGCAGAATGCTAGAGCTGGTCAGACGTGTGGTTCATTAAACACAATAGTCTCTTATAGCTGCAACTGCACAGGAAGGGGGAGGGGCCGTGTCCTCTGACATCAACCCCAAAAGCTATCCTCCTCTCTCCCCGCCAGCACTCCTCACGAATCTGCAGTTTCTGAAATCCCAAGGCCATGTTGCCTTCTAGTTTGCATATGAGTAATAACTCAGTCAGCAGAAGTCTTCAGGCATGCAAAGGGGCTGGTCGTGGCAACTGACTGATAGAAATTCCTCTGAAATATAACATTCTTCTGCAGTTTTGCGGTAAATGATGCTTTCATTTTGTTTATGTTGCGGTTTTATCCGCAAGCCTGTTCTCTGTGTCAATAGATTTATAATTCCCCATGTAGGACCCTGAATGCATCGTGTTTTTGTTCCTTTATCCGTAGCAAGCCACTGCAGACAACCTAATGTAGATGAAAGGTCATCTCATTTGCAGATCTCCTGACCCCTGGGTACACCGTATTCAGACACACAACACACTAGCCATGCTTCCGCCTTGGAGCAGCCAGCTACAGGCGTCCCTACCCTACTTCTTTAGTGCAGACTAAATGGCTACTTTCAGCAAAGCCTCCTCAGTATAATCCTGCTGCCACAACAAAATACAACCGAGAAACTGGGGATGACAGAGTCGTTTTTTCCCACCGTTCTGGAGACTGGGAAGTATATGGTCCAGGTACCAACACATAAAGTCTCTGAGGGGAAGACTTGCCAGTTCCCTTCTGCCGCTATCCTATCCGCTTGCACTGAGGCTTCTGACCTCACTACCTTTAGTTTTCCACTTAGGAGTTTTGTTTTGTTTTTGACTTTTATAGTTTTTATGTTATTGCAGATTTACTTTTATTTTTACTCAGGTGTGCATATGTCTATGTGTCTGAATAAATGTATGCTAAATATGTTTGGGTGCCTGTAGAGTCCAGATGAGGGCGACAGAACTCTTGAAGCTGGAGTTACAAATGGTTGTCACCCACGCAAGGTGGGTACTGGGAACTGAACTCCTGTCCTCTGGAAGAGCAGCAAGTACTCTTAGCTACTGAATCATCTCTCCAGCCTCTGTGATTTTTATTTATAATTGATATTTGAAAAATTGTACATAATAATAAATAACAATAAAGCTCACTATAGTGAAGTGTGAATTTGGAATGGATTCCAAACCACAGCCCCTCCTCAGCTGCCATATCTAAAAACATAAGACCCCTCTCCCCTTACTGGTCCATTTTCTCTTTATGCTCATCCCAATCTGACATGCTATGCACTGAAACTGTATTTTTCACATATAGTCTTCATCACTGGAACATAAATGGGTAAGAATGTTTTTCTGTTTTACTCATTACTATATTCTTAGCACTTGAAAAGCAGCCACTTAGCATAGTTACTAAATTAATGAGATAAGCACCTCTATGTAGGTATTATCATTACCATTTTACCAAATAAAGAAACAAGACCAATGAGAGCAAATAATTCTTCTTAAGGTCATAATCACCCTTTCATGAAAGAAAAGGGAAAAAAACTCCTTAAAAAAAATACTTCTATTGGGGCTGAAGAAATGGTTTGGGGATTAAGAACACTTGCTGCTCTTGCAGAGGACCTGAGTTTTGTTTCTAGAACCCGTGTTCGGTGCCTCACACCTTCATGTAACTCTTGCTCCAGGAGATGCAACATCCCCTGCTGGCCTCTGTGGGCACTTGCATTCAGTTGGCACACACAGATACACACACACACACACACACACACACACACACACACATACACACACAGATACACACACACACACACAGATACACACACACACACACATACACACACACACACACATACACACACACACACACACACACACACACGTACACATAAATTTAAAAAATGAAAATAAATCTTTTAGGCGCTTCTGTCACTAACAGAATGTCACCACACATACATTGGGCTTTTTGTGCATCTGTCCCTGCGTTCAGAATGTGAACCTAGGCTCGGGTTAAATCTTTCTTTTGTGACTACAAGGGCCCTTCCAAGGTTCTGCATTTTATGATATTCTTTAATTTTTTAAAAAAAAAAAAAAGCCAGCAGCTATTCCAGACAACTAAAAATCACCTTAATTCCATCCCCCTCCATAACAATGAGGAGGTCGATTAGCATCTCTGTGTCTCTTCCACTAACTCTGCAAAGACACTGATGTGCATGTCGTGTAAGTGGCATGACACATGAGAACCCAGAAGCCCAGTGACAGGGATGAAATGGGAGCACCCTGGAGTACCCCTCATCCCATCCCTGTCCTCATCCCCGTGTTTCTCCTCCCCTGTAGCCATAGCTCTTCAACTGGAACAACTACATAACTCAGAACGGAGACTATTTTTATGGACTCATTTTAAAAGCTGGTACACATTTCAGTGAATTTATCAGTAACTCGGTCAGAGAATTCGAGGCTCAGTAGGGTATTTCACAGTCTAAATGCCAGATGTACTTATAAGAGGCCAAAGCATATGTGATTAGAGTTGGGAGCAGCTACTGACTTTGTCAAATAAAATCTAAGATACTGTGGTTTAGTTGAAGGCCTCCTGTGAGAAGTATTTTTCACTATAAAAATACTCAGCTCCTAGGTAGCAGGTTACAGTAGTCTTGATGTGCTCCAAAGCATGGCCAGTTTCACAGCTTACTGAGCAGATCTATTCTGATATTAATTGGTGTCTTTTCATTCATTCACCGATTGTTTATGTGCACAATCTACCACCTGTTAAGGCATGTGGAACAAGGGGGATCTGCTGTGTGAGCATTAACTGTGTTAAGAGTGAAGTCAGTAACAAGCATGTAGCATGACGTGGGGTGGCAAGACATGGGGCCAATTTGAAAAGCAAAGACTCCCATTGTGGTTTCCAAATTCTCATTCCAGTGCTAAATTCTGCATCCCTGATGCAGTGGTTTATATTTCTACTACATGCATACCACCCAGCATGCAGAGAACATGTGATATCTGCTGCTGACCCCTGACATCCTCTGACCCCAACTAAAGGAACTTTGCTGCCTCGTGCTCCTACTGACACACCTTCCCTTCTGGGTAGTCTGTGTCCCTTTTTGAAGCATGAGCCAAGGTGAATTCTTCCTCTCTTGAATTGCTTTTGGTCAGGTGTTTGGCCACAGCAATGAGAGACATAACTAATGCAGTCTCTTCAGTTTTAAGACTCTTTGTGCACACACACACACACACACACCCCACTCTTTCCATAGTCACTTCTTCCCAGTGTTTACATGTAAGAACTTCATTGACACTTTTTTCATGCATCTCTGGCACAGATGTTTGAGCCTATTCTTCCTACAACAGTGCTGTCTTACTAAGCCCTTCTCTGTGGGGTACAGACTCCTCGAGTTTTTCTTTCATAATAATATTCAGTTATGTATTGTCTTTTCAAAACCTCAGGGTGATAGATCATTCACACCTGAGCACCGTGTTTTGGTTCGAATAAGAATGGCCCCCATAGACTCATTTATTTGAATGCTTAATTACCAGATGTGACACTGTTGAAAGGAATTAGAAGGATTAGGAAGTGTGGCCTTGTTGAAGGAAGTGTGTCATTGAGGGTGGGCTTTGGGATTTCAAAAGCCCATACCAGGCCCTGTCTTTGTCTCTCTGCCTGTGGATCAGGATGCTGCTTTAGCACCTGCCTACATGCTGCTATGCTCTCCAGCATGATGATCATGGCCCAAACCTCTGAAACTGTAAACAAACCCCCAATTAAATGCTTTCTTTCCTAAGAGTTTCCTTGGTCATGGTGTCTTCACAGCAATAGAACAGTGACTAAGACAGATGGTAAACAATGAGTGTGCACCCCACTCTTGGTACTAGGTCATTGTTTCCAAGTCATCACCCAGGCTGCACACTGCCCAGGGCAAAAGTTGCATCTGTCTTTGTCCATCATTGTCCCTCAGCACCTGGCATGACAGCATACCCAGTGTACATGTTCAACTGAGGCTTGTCTGCTTGGCAAATTCCTTTTAAGCAATATTCTTTATTTGTTGTTTACCGTGGACCAGAAATCATTCTTTGTGGTGGAAATACATTATGAACTAAATAAAAACTCTTGTCCTGATAGAATTTATACAAAAAAAAAAATTAAGTCCAATTGTATAGTATGTTAAATGATCTGTGTTATAGCAGGGGCAGGGGAGAAGGAACCAGGTATTGGGGTATAGGGTATTGGTTGTATTATTAAGGCAACTCCATGTAGTTAAAAGGGAGGTTTATTTTGTGGGGTAACTTACAAGTAAAAGGATAGGTTACAGGGTCCGGGAAAGGTGTAGCACAGTCCAGCAGTATTCTCTGCAGAACTCTGCTCTGTCTACCTCCAGTGCCCAGGATCCAGGAACCAAGAGAGCTGGCACATCCAGATCTCAAGTCTTAAGGGCTTCCACCTCGTAGGCGTGACAGTTACTGGAAGCCTCAATGGGGGTAGTACTTCCAGGGCAAAGCTGGAACAGCTACCCACTACAGTAGGGACATGGCAGGTTACCATTTTACATAAGATGTTCAGAGTAGGTGAGGAAGAGTAACATCAAACAGAGTCTGGGAGAAGGTGAGGAGTTATTTATCCAAAACAGGAGTGTACAAAGACAGAGAGTGTAACATGAATCTTAAAAGGGCTTATTAATTTCTAAAAAATGGAGCCAGACATTGGGGTGAAAGCTGAAAGATCAGAGAAACAGATCAAGCTAGCCACGTCCTTATCTCCACGAAATCCTTAGCCTCAAGAGCAAGACTTCTTATTTACTCATGCCTTATATACCTTTCTGTGCCCTACCATCTTACTTCCTTTCTAGTGCTGGAATAAAAGGCGTGTGTGCTTGCCAAATACTTGGTAGCAAAGGCATGAGATCTCAAGTGCTGGGATTAAAGGCATGTGCCACCACTGCCTGGCTCTGTTTCCAGTATGGCCTTGAACTCACAGAGATCCAGAGGATCTCTGCCTCCTGAGTAATAGGATTAAGGGTGTGTGCCACCATTGTCTTGCCTCTATGTCTAATCTAGGGGCTGGCTCTGTCCTCTGATCCCCAGATAAGTTTATTAGGGTACACAATATATTGGGGTACATAATATATCACCACAGGAGAGGGGCTGCACAAGGCCCTGAGGGAATGGGCATGGCTGGAGCAGAGAACATGGGTGAACACTGAAAGAAAAAAACTGCCCTTCACGGGGCTGATGGTATAATTAATTCAGTGACAGACAGGGCTGATGGTGTAACTCAGTGACAGAGTGCTTACCTAGTGTTTGTGAGGCTCTAAGTTTAATACCCAACACTACCCAAAAAGATTAAAAAAAAAAAAAAAAAAAAAAAAAGGTAAGTTAGATGAGAGAAGGCTTGGTAAGTCATTGTGGAATTTTGACTGTACTCAGGATGAAATGGCCAGCTGTGTAGGCTTTGGATAGCAACAGCAGAGGGGCATGATCTGCTTGCATTTTCAGAGGACCTCTCCCCTGGGTTGCTATGTTAGGGGTAGAATGGACAGGAGTTGTCAAAAGAAAGCATTCAGGAGGCTCTTACAATAATGAGAGGCGGGGGGCTCCAGCTAAGATAACCGTTGCAGAAATGGAGAAAGGTGATTGAAGACAGAGTCAACAAATTAGAGGTGCTCACACCCATATACTAACACTTATAAATGTGGGACTGGATCCATGGTTATCCAAACAATGATAGGCTTTACAGTCATATTCAAGTCATAAAAAAATGAACAGAGTACATTAGGTGTTGACACACAATGTCAGTTAAGTCTCTGGGAGTGTGTGTGTGTGTGTGTGTGTGTGTGTGTGTGTGTGTGTGTGTGTATGTGTGTGTGTGTACATACCATCTAAGGTCACATTGAGACAGAGGGAAGAAGAGTTGAGAGCAATACTGTTGAACTGTATACAAAGGTTCTGGGCATCTGGGTAGAACCCAGCTCCTGCCTTACAGCCAAGTTAACTGAATCTCCAAAAGCACTTTCCTCTTTTGGTTCAGGGTCAGTCGTAGCCATGTTTTCCCCAGTCAGAGTAGGTAGCCCACTCATCTTCTCCTTGCTTTTACTTTATAACCTATCTTTCCTTCCCTGGGCCACCCCACCATAGTCTTTGAATTCATAATGCCCAGTTTGAGAGTCACCTCTGGTTTCCTTTTTAGTGTTGTGTATGGAGGGAGCCCCTCTTTGGAAAACTCAATCCTGGGTTTTATTTATTCCATCATGGACAACAGGAAACACATGATGGGCAGTAGCCACTTGAAGGAAGGAGAAGCCTGAACACTGTCTGCAAAGAGTCTCTGCCACATGGCTCCTCAAAAGGCCCTGGCCCGGGGCCATTCTGTATCCATTCTGTATCCGGGTGTAGTCTCAGTCCCACTCTGACCTGAGGGGCCAAGAAGGCACATGGAGAATGGACTTGCACAGTCTGTTCATCCAGGGACTCTCCTCCAAGAAATGAGCCAACAGAAAATAGCCCGCTCTGAGATTTATGCCAGTGGGAAACCAATGCATTTCAATGAGGAATGATATAACCCAAAACATCTCCTCTTTCATTATGCTGAGGTACAAAGTTACAACATTTATTATATTTTTTAAGACATAAAGCATTTAGAGCCATTATCTTACAGACAGAGTGGGAAATACTGCACAAGGCTTCCATGGGAATAAATCAATACACTATTGGCACTTCATATAAAACTTTTGAGGCACCAGTCACGTTTTAACTGAGCACCACAGAGATTTCAAAGCATGCTGGGTTTTGTTCATCAGAGTAGCGGTTTTTCACCAAGATTAGAACATAATTCTTTGGCAATGAGATGGCAAATACGATCTGTCTGGATAGTCCCTTATGATATGTGTACACAGTGTGGCCTTGCGAATACATTTCACGTATCTTATTTCACGTAATCCTACATGGAGGTAGCTTTGCACCATTTCACAGATGAGGAAACTGAGGCTGGGAGAATTAAAATGACTTTCTGAAAGAAAATAAGAAAAAACAGACGGTCCATATCAAGTTCTTCAAGGTGCCTCCACATTTGGGAAATTTATTTTTCATGAGAAATTTCCTGGGACTGAGTATGTGGCCTCGTAGATAGAGTGCTTCCCTACTAATGGTGAATCCCCACCCCTGTATATAAACTGGGTGTGGTGGAGGTGGGGACAAGAGGATCAGAGGTCCAAGGTCACAATGAGTCGGGGGCCAGTCTGGGATATAGGAGACACCGTCTGTAAATAACTATTCTGTAAACACTCAGACATTTAACATCACTTAACGGACTCAACACACTCACCCTGAACTTACAGTAACACTTGGGACAGCTGAGGGCTTTTGAGAGAAGCGGAGCAGAATACCCTTCCTCTGTCTCCCCAGAGTAATTTTCCACTCATCTCTACTCCCAGGAGATTTATCCATATAGGCTGGAACCAAGCACCTCTGTTCTTTGCCACCTGCCGGGTTTAGCTAAGGCAGGGTACAAGCAAAGGAGCAGAGAGGGGAAAAAAGAAAACACACTATGACCTGTCCCTGCTTTCCATGTCCTGGATGTTCCTCATCCTTCGGAGACAAGGACATCATGGGGTAATCTTACCGTAGCTGGATCCTGCTAAACTCCCCACACACACACTTTCTCATTCCAGGTTGAGTGGGAAGAGTCAACAGCAGTGACTGACCAGGGCTTCTCATTTACTGGTAGTTTCTCTAAATCCAGGCTCCATTTTCCCTGATAATTCTTCCGTTAAACTCTCCATAAATTATCCAATTTGAGGCCGCCATCTGTTTCCTGCTGAGACCCTGACTGACACACAGGGCTCCTTGTTGGGTGTCCTTTCACAGCGAGGACTGGTGGCTGCATTCCTCTGGAAAATAATCCCTAAGCAAACGCTCCACTAATGAGGAAGCCAAGCTGGTATATTGATGCTGAGGAAATGAAGACAAATGGACAACAATCATGGAAGCTGCGTAATATGGACCATCCTGCTGGGGGTTGACAGACAGGGGATAACAGAAGTAGTTCTGGCAAGGGCAGAGTGATGGGCCAATCCATGACTGCCTTTCAGAATAGCCTTACCCACATATCCAGAGCAAATCTCACTGACATCTGCCACGAGGAGAAGAGGAGGACCACAGAGTAATACTGCTCACATAAACAGCAATGATACCTGCAGGTCAGCCCATATGACTCACAGCCAACAGAAGTTATAGAAAAGGAATCTGAGGGTCAGAGAGGTAAACTGATCACAGACATCTAACAATCAGAAGAGTCAGGGTGTAAACTCAGTCCTGTGCTACTAGGAAACTCAATGGAGAGGCTCATGGGCCCTGGACTATTCCAGAATTCTCCTTTCATGGCTTAGCCCCTAGTTTGGCCCTTGTTTCTGACATTGGTCCACAGCTTAGGGAGATTCCTGGCCCATTGGCTGCTGGCATCCTCCTCACCTCCTACTATGGCCCCAGTTCTCTACAATCAGCTTTTCCCCTTCACCTCCACTCAGCTCTACACTGAAACACAGAGCCTCCTTCCTAGAGGTTTTGCTTTGATTTGGTTTCATTTTTCCTAAGCTGGTCTATGGAAATCGACCAAAATTCTAAGCAGACTCAAACCACTGTCTTTCAAGTGCATGTCCAGATATTTTCAAGGAAAGAATTACACACTGAAGAGCCTTAGTACCAATAGGTCCGAGACCCCCACAAGCCCAACTTTGTGCACAAAACTAGATGACCTTCCTTTATGGGAGAACCTACCAGCGCCGAAAGTGACTTAAATGCCACAATTTACAGGGTCCTGACGGTTTGGGGAAGGAGGCAAATAACGATGAAAACCCACCACCATCCAATCCCAAATGATCATTTTTCTTACCACAGTTGCTCATCTCTGAACAAGTGCTATTGCTCTTTGGTTTTGTATTCACACATAAAGAGTGTTTAAATTACCACAGACACACCCGAAGTTCACAGACAGGAGTCTCCCGTATTTGTCACATGGGCTGTAAGCGTCTTGTTAAGACCCGGAATCACTAAGACCTAGGAGTGTGGACGTCGATAATGTGACCTAAATCTTGGGATACAATGGCAGAAAAGGCCTCCAACACTGCACTCCTTCTCTAGAACCACAGGGCGGTGCTGACAACAAAAGGGGGCTTTTCGGGAATGTAATGCAAGGGAAGTATTTCCTGTACTCTTACACGGCCACAGAGTTGACCCCTTTCACTGTGGTGCCCAGACAACTGCTCAAACCCCTGCCTTTTCAGACTCCACCCAACGCCCTTAATCATGATGCTTCACGGGCTGCTCTGGGTCTAGTCTTCCAATCATAGTGAAGTGGCTTCCTGAGGATGAAGGAGGGGTGTTCCCTCAAGTTCTCCCGTAATTTTCTTCACTACGAACACTGATAGCCATAGCTGGGAAATCAAGTCATAGAAAATAACCACAAAACACCCCACCTTAATTCTTATACTATGTGCCTGGAAGATTATAGTGTGGAAATCATTATTGGAAATCAATAATTGGGAAATTATTATGTAGTTTGGGGTACAGAGCTTGCCTAGCACCTGTGAGGCCTGAGGTTCAAGCCTAGCACAGAAAGAAAGAAAGAAAGAAAGAAAGAAGAAAGAAAGAAAGAAAGAAAGAAAGAAAGAAAGAAAGAAAGAAAGAAAGAGAGAGAGAGAGAGAGGGGGGAGGGAGGGAGGGAGGGAGGGAGGGAGAGAGGGAGAGAGGGAGGAAGGAAGGAAAGAAGGAAGGAAGGAAGGAAGGAAGAAATCACTATTAAGAACAATAGCTTCTCATTGTTCCTTCATGTCTGTTGTCTCATTAGAGTCCCACAAAAAACTTCAATGGCTAGTGAGCATTTCCAGTAGAGTTCCCCCCACTGAGGATTGTGTGTGAAAATGAAGCAAAAGAGACCAATTGTCAAAGCCACTATGGAGAGCATCTGCATGGGATGATTTACTAAAGACAAGTACATACCATTTGTCAACTAGTCATCGGCTAGGTGACTCGTTATATTTAGAGTCATGTTGCTGTTATACACACGTATAAATTAGAAACGCACACATGAAATCACACTGCCCATGGGCTGTTCACATCATGAGTAGCACGCAAGAACTGAGACTCTAGAAGGGGGACCAGACTTACACCTCCAATACACACTCACTTGTGGTCTGTGCTCACTGGTGGTACAAGTGAATTGAAATAGTCATGATACCTAAATCCCTCTCCGTCCTTCCTGCCATCTTTCTGGGCTATTCATATAGTCATAACACACACACACACACACACACACACACACATTCTGCTGAGCCTCTAGTTTATATGTGACGAAAGCAAGGTTATCAATGCCAAGTGTGTTAGTTAGCCTTCCAGTGCTCTAATGGAATACTTGAAGAAGTTAACTTATAAAAAGAAAAGGATTATTTGGCTCAGTTTTAGAAGTTTCAGTCCATGGCTGAAGGAACCCACTGCTTTTGAGCCTGTGGCCAGGCTGCACATCATGGTGAGAGCTTTGTTGCAGGTCAAAACTGGTAACTTCATGTCCAAGAAGCAAATGGGGACAGGGAGGAAAAGGAGGAGCAGAGAGAAGAAAAGGAGAAAACAGTCTCAGAATCCTACAGTCCCTTTTAAGGGCACACTAACAATGAAATAAAGACCCCTCCCCGTCATAAGTCCTCACCTCTCAAAGCCTCCATTACCTCCTATAGCACCATGCTGGGGGCCAATCCTTTAACACACAGGACTCTGTGAGAGGGTCAAGATCCAAGCTATAGCGCAAGGAAGCATTGTAAGGTTGACTGGCTACTGACCACTCTCCATCATTGTGGACGGCTTCCCATTGACACTAGAACACACCCTTACTGACCTGAGAGAGAGAAGGCTTCACATGGGATAGCACTCCTGTGTGCCAAGCATCACAGCCTAGAATAGGTTTCCATTTCCTCCTCATAGCAGCCCTACAGGAAAGGTATTAACACTGTCATTTCAGAGAGGAGGGAAGCAAACACACAGAGACATGAAGCTTGAACCCATTAGGGAACTGTGTATTCTGAGACCCCATCAGCCTTCGTTGTGAGTTACTGAGCTAGGACAGCCTCCTAGAAACACAGTGCATCCACAAGCACCATGACTACTGCTGCAGAGGGTGTGGATGGATCTGGAGGGCATGAAGGACCAGCTGAAAGGACCACCCACCAGCACTCACAGATGCAAATCCCTCCCCCTAAGTGCTGGGAGATCTTCAGTGCATCAGTACCCTGACCCCCTTCCTCACAGTTGTTCCTAATATGGGATGAATTTAAAAGTCACTCTCCAATCCCCACCTGTAAAAGAAAAAAAAAAAAGGCAGATGGTCTGTGTAGCTCATTGGTAAGGATGGGTTGGGGCTCCAGCAATGTGGCCCACTGACTCACTCAAACAAACTTATAACTGAACCAGACAGTTCTGCAGAGCGCAGTGTGTGCTGCACAACTCATAAATGGCATTTTAACCAAGCCCCAGACAGCTTCCCAGTATGTTCCTTTTTTATTCCCGTGACGGAACGAAGCCACACTCAGCTCCCTCTGATGTTGGTACTCCCATGAATAAAAGATGTTCCTCGACACTAACTCCCCCTGCTCTGTGCCTGCCCACCATGCCCTCTGCATTTGTCTTCAGGGTGGGTGAGTTTCTGAAGAGATGTGTACCCCCCAGACCAAACTCTCTATTAATCACGCTGTCCAGGGCACCTCATTAAGCAGTTGGTGTAGCCTACTAATGCACCATTTGGGATCCAGTTAATGGCTGTAGATTTTTTTTTTCCCCTAGAGTTTGGCAGCAGAGAAATTATTGCTTTCTCTCAAGCTTGAAGTACCAAAATACAATTTCTGAGAATACTTAAGCTATTGAATGGAGAATATCTATGACAGAGGGAGAGAGAAAGAGAGAGTGAAGGAGAGAGAGAGAGAGAGAGAGAGAGAGAGAGAGAGAGAGAGAGAGAGAATGTCATGGTTCCTTATCAGCTGGTTTTCAGATCTTTCACTGATTAACCAAGTAAAAGGGGGGAGGCACCAATTCTGCTTTCTGGTTCCTCAACTAAGGCTGAAAATCAGAAGAAAGCGAGAAGCAAGTTAGAATAAGGATAGATTAGTATACAAAGCTCCGTCTCTAACTAGCTGTATATCTGAACTAAGAGGCTTCACCTGCCTGGACCTGTTTGCAGTTTGGATCAGTAGATAGTACACTGAGTAACAGGATCGTACAGTACTGATTCATGGCCTCTCAGATTTCTTTCTTTCTTTCTTTTTTTTTTTTTTTTTTTTTTTTTTTTTGGTTTTTCGAGACAGGGTTTCTCTGTGTAGTTTTGTTGCCTGTCCTGGATCTCACTCCGTAGACCAGGCTGGCCTCGAACTCATAAAAATCCGCCTGGCTCTGTCTCCCGAGTGCTGGGATTAAAGGCGTGCGCCACCACTGCCCAGTACACAATTGGTTTCTTATTGTTCTTTTATTTTGTTTTGTTCGTAGGTTTCTTAATGTCAAGTAAAAATACTTAAAAAACAGAAATATTCCAAATGAAGTATATTGTAGAAAATTGCAGTTACATGCTAATTATCTGTTGGCAAGTATTAACCAGTGTTTCCACAGGCTTTCTCACTGCCTCCAAGGGGAAAAAATGCTGTTTTTTAGTACTTTACTTTTATTTTTAATAATTTTTTATTTTTTGAAATTTCCATACCTGTATACACTCTGTCTTGATCATATCTACCCCCACTTCCCCTCTCCAAGGCTCCCCTGACAGTTTTTTTTTATTGTTGTTGTTTAGGGGTATTCAGTTTTATTAACCATTACAATTTACTTTGTGCCTGGAATGTGACTACTTTGCATCCATTATCCTAAGGCCCGCCTTGGGACTCTGATGATAAGCCCGTGGGATCACCATACAAAAGATGCTTGCTTCGAAAGATGACTCTGTCCCTGTCTTGCATTTCTTCTCCATCCTGCTTATTCAATTTGCAGCTAATTCCCAAGAAAATTCACCAAGGAGATCATCCTTTTCTGTTTTATTGCACTGACTTATTTATTTGAGAGGATGTGCATGTGGGGAGATAAGAGATTAACCTGCAGAAGTCGGTTCTCTCCTACACACGGGTCCCAGGGATCAAAGTAGGGTTGTCAGGCTTGGCGACAAGCACCTTTTACCCCTGAGACATCTATTTGCTGAGACAATATGTTGTTTTCAAGATGCCAGAAGACCCAGATCACACGAGCAAGGTATAACTGGTTTTTGGCATAGCAACTAGCTTCTTGCTGGGTCATGAGTGTACACTTGATAAACACCAGCTGGCTGGTTGAGAAAACCGTTGCAGAGATCTGTCTCTCATGCCTGTTCCACATGGTGAAAAGTCACACTCAGTGTGTCCCATTCAGAGTGTCTCCACCTAAAGTCCAGGCAACAGCTTACCACACACAACGGATATTTCAGGGAGCGCACAGGATCTCGCCTGTGAACTGTCCCACGCTCCACAAAAGAACTGTATCACTCTCAGAGAAACCACGTATCTGGTAAGTGCTTAAGCATTCAGTGGATGTCAGCATTTCCTTGGGACAGCCTCAGTAAATTGGAGGGCCCAACACACCCAAGCAAGAGCATGCTGGAGGAGCTCATACATTATGGATTTCTGACCAGATATGAATAATACATTGTTCCCATTTTAAAATGCAATGAGTAAACTTCTAGACGCCATTAGTATTGTGTAGATAAATATTTTAAGAGCTCCATGTAAATATCCCATAGTCGCTTTAGTTCATTGTGATCAGAGAAACATACGTCTTCCATACGTCTTCAAACCTACACTGAACCAAGGGAGGCGGTTTGGGGAGCACGGGATGAATGGAGAGCTGGGAGGTAACTGCAAATCCAAGGTGGAGAATCCTGAATTTTTGTGCTTTATAATTTAGCATGGAATCACAGGACCACAAAGAGAACTGGCTATATTTAAATCTTTCCAAAAGAAGGGGAACAGAGTACAAGAGAGGAGAGCACTAAACATGCCCATTCAGGCTCCCAAAGTTGTTCTAACCTGTGAAAGAAAGTGGCCCAAGAGTTGACAACACAGCTCCAGATCTTCAGGGAGAAAATAGGTAACTGTCACACAGGGAAGGTGCTGTTCCAGAACAGCTCCCCACCTCTGACCAGTCACAGACACAGTGGTGAACATGGTGGGGGGGGGGGGGAGAGACAGATAGAGAGAGACAGAGACAGAGACAGAGAGAGACAGAAAGAAAGAGAGAGAGAGAGAGAGAGAGAGAGAGTCGAGAGAGTAGAGAGAGAGAGAGAGAAAGTGCTGGCCACATAAACACAACCTGAGTTCAGTTCCCAGCACCCACACAAATACCAGGTGTAATGGTGCAAACCCGTAATCGCAGAGCTCTGGAGTCAGAGACAGGCAGATCCAGAGGTCTCACTGGCCAGCCAGCCTAACCCAATCAACAAGCTCCAGGCTCAGTGAGAGATTCTGTGCCAGACAGTAAGACATTTGAAGAAGACACCTGACATTGACTTCTGGCCTCCATACACAATGTGGAGCACACATGCACACACACACACACACACACACA